>NW_024879384.1:15660-53176 GCF_018340385.1 Cyprinus carpio | reverse complement strand
AATCTCTTTCTCTTCTTCATGTTTCTCCATCAGTTCTTCTCTTTTCTCTGTTCAGTTTCTCCATCAGGATCTTATCTTGTGCTATCATGTTTAGATTGAAGCTCTTACTCTCTCTTTCATTAGTGTTTTATATTTCTTCTTCTCTTATCTCTTCCTGTCATCTCTATTCTGTTCATCAATATTTCTATTTCTGTGTCGTATTTGAGCTGTTGTCTTTCTTTTTCTTTCTTCACACTCTCTATTTCATGTCTAAATGTCTCTCGTTCTTGTCTCATCTCTCTCAGATGTTTCTCTTGTTCTGTTATTTCTCTTTTCATTTCATCTTCTCTTCTCTCTCTCTCTCTCTTTGAGCTGATTCTGTCGTTCTTCTTTTAATCATCTTCACTCTCTCTTCCTCTTGTTTAAGTCTCTGATTATATTCATCCCGCATTTCCTGTTCTTTCTTCCTCCATTTCTCCTCCTCTTCTTCTCTTCTTTGTCTTTCCTGTTGTCTCTGTTTCTCCCATTCCTCTCGTTTTCTCTTCAGCTTATCTCTCATCTCGCTCTCTTTCTCCTTTATTTCTTTAATCTCTCTTTTATATCGTTCTTCTCTCTCAATAAATTCTTCTTCTCCTCCTTCTTTACTCTCTTTGTCATGAATGTTCCTCGATCTTCATCTTCTTCATTCTCTCCATCTCTTCTTTATGATTGTTCATCAGTTCTTCTTTTTCCCTGTTCAGTTGCTCCACTTTCTCCATCAGTATGTTCTTCTGTTGTTCTTGTAATTGTGTCTCTCCATCTCTCTCTGAACATCTTACATGAGTAGTAACTCCCCTCCGTTCTCTTTCAGCATGTTGGTCTATCTTCTGCAGTAGATCAGTCACCTGTGTTCGCTCTTCAGTCTCTTTATTATTGAACACATGGTATCTGTTTCCACATGCTTCAATCAGCTGATTCAGAGCAGATCCAGGTTTTCCCAGAAACTCTTCAATGGTTTTGTTCTCCAGATCGTCTCCTCTGGTAAAGAGCACCATGGTGAACATTAAAGATTTCTCTCCAAACGTCTCCTGGATGATCTCCACAGCTGTTGCCTCTTCTTTAGTGAATCGTTGTCCTAAATTGATCACGATGATGAACACATGTGGTCCAGGCAGGATCATGGAGATGCTGTTAGTGATTTCTCTCTGGATTTCTTCATTACTGAGTTCAGTATCAAACAGTCCTGGAGTGTCAATCACAGTAACGTGTCGGCCATCAATTTCAGATGTTTCTCTCTGACTCTCTTTAGTTATTGACTCATGAGATGCTTCTGCTAGAAATGCCTCTCTTCCTAAGATGGTGTTTCCGGTTGCACTTTTCCCGACTCCAGTTTTTCCCAGAATCACAATCCTCAGATCGTCTTCTCTCTCTGTTGAACCTGTAACAGAGGAAATGCATCAGTTTTACAGTCTAAAGTTCTTTTTCTGGACAAAATTTGATTGTGTAACATAAAAGAGGTCTGCTATCTGTTTGCTATTTATGTAGGAAGTCAGATTTACATGCCACTCTACAATTCACACAGTTCAGAGACACATTAGTGTCTTTTTCTATATTTTCATCAGTTGCTGTCTGTCAAATTCACATTATCTGCACAGTTTAAAATTACCTTTTTAGTGCAAATATTTGAGAGGAAATACAGGTATCTCAAAAAATTAGAATATCATGGAAAAGGTCTTTATTTTTTGTAATTTAATTTAAAAAAAAAAAAACTTTCTTATATTCTAGATTCATTGCACACAAACTGAAATATTTCAAGAGTTTTTTGTTTTAATTCGACTTAAAAATTTAAAAAATCAGTATCTCAAAAAAATTTGAATATTCCATTTTGAGCTTGATTAGTTTGATTAATTTTGAGTATAAATACTGGGTACCTCTTGGGCTAGTTTAGAACATGCAACCACAATTATGGGAAAGACTACTGATTTGACAGTCATCCAGAAGACAATCATCGACACCCTCCACAAGGAGCGTAAGACACAGAAGGTCATTGCTGAAAGGGCTGGCTGTTCACAGAGTGCTGTATCAAAGCATATTCATAGAAAGTTGACTGGAAGGAAAAAGTGTTGCAGGAAAAGGTGCACGAGCAACAGGGATGACCACAACCTTGGGAAGATTGTCAGGAAAAGCCGATTCAAGAACTTGGGAGAGCATCACAAGGAGTGGACTGAAGCCAAAGTCAGCACATCAAGAGTCACCACGCTCAAACGTCTTCAGGAAAAGGGCTACAGCTGTCACATTCCTAGAACCAAGCCACTCCTGAACCAGAAAAAAATTAAGAAGCATTTCACCTGGGGTCAGGAGAAAAAGAACTGGACTGTTGCTCAGTGGTCCACAGTCTTCTTTTCAGATGAAAGTAAATTTATCATTTCATTTGGAAATCAAGGTCTGGAGTCTGGAGGAACACTGGAAAAACTCAGAATCCAGTGTCCAGTGTGAAGTTTCTGAAATCAGTGATGATTCGGGGTGCCGTGACGTCTGCTGGTGTTGGTTCATTGTGTTTTATCAAGTCCAAATCAATGCAGCCATCTACCAGGAGATTTTGGAGCACTTTATGCTTCCATCTGCTGACAAGCTTTATGGAGATGCTGATTTAATTTTGCAGCAGGACTTTAGCGCCTGCCCACAGTACCAAAACAACTTCCAAGTGGTTCAATGACCATTATATTACTGTGCTTTATTGGCCAGCCAGTTCTCCTGACCTGAACCTCACAGAGAATCTATGGGGTACTGTGAAGAGGAAGATAAGTAACATCTGACAAACAATACAGAGGAGCTGAAGGCTGCTATCAAAGCAACCTGGGCTTCAATAACGCCTCAGCAGTGCCACAGTCTGATCACCTTCATGCCACGCCGCATTGAAGCAGTAATTCATGCAAAATTATTGCGTGCATAATTAAACCTGCTTTGGAGATCTTGAACATTTCTGTTATGTAAATCTTTTTTTGATTGATCTTTGAGAAAAAGTTGTAAGTCATAACCATCAGAATTAAAACAAAAAACTCTTGAAATATTTCAGTTTGTGTGCAATGAATCTAGAATATAAGAAAGTTTGCTTTTTTGAATGAAATTACAAAAAATAAAAGAACTTTTCCATGATATTCAAATTTTTTGAGATGCACCTGTATGCAGCACAACAAATGAGTTTCACTATGAGCTGCATGTTTAATATGGATCAGGAAACATTGCAGAGATTTTAACTTTTGAAGCTGAATTATTTTGTAGCATATTTCATAGATTTATTTTCAAACACAAATGATTCAGATTGTAAAATTACAGTAAAACGTTCAGCTTCACTGCTCCAGAGCATTGTAGTAGTTCAGTATTTTGTCAAAATTGACTGTTTTAATAATCTTAATTTTCTGTGGAACACTGAAGCTTGACCTTTGGAATGTTGAATTTTGCATTTTTTCTGTTTAAAATACAAATGTATAAAACTCTAATATAGAATCAAACTCTGTAAAACTCTTTTTACTGTAGTAAAAATTCAATTTCAAAACATGCTCTGTGGTTTAAGACCCAAAATGATTTTCTGGGCCCATATTCACAAAACATTTTATCTTGCCACTAAGAGTTTTCCTTAACAGCAGTAAAAGTTCTTAGCTAAGAGTTTTCTCTTAAAACCTATTCACAAAGCTGCTGAGACTAACTTTTAGTAAAGAATAGAGAGAAGTCCTAAGCTCAGAGTAAGGGGGCGGGGCTGAGCTCATTGCTAATGGGATGTCATCAAGCTTATTAACTATGCACACAGTGATTGGCTGATAGTCTCTGTCAGAGATTCATTCATAGATATAGTGTAGAGTGCAATATTATGTTGCCATATTCAAATAAAGGTTTAAATATAAAAATGTTAATTGCCACATTCAAATAAAGATTTTAAAATGCAGGCTAAGTGTCTCTAATGTAACAAGTATATGTTCAGCTAATTATCACCCTCTTACATGTGCGCTTCTTGTAATTAGTGAATATGCATATAAACAACCTCTTAATAAACAGAGTAGAATAATCATGGCTGATAGTAACACATGCAAACGTAAAAGAAAACCAAACTGGACTCAAGAAGAGCTGTTACTTCCTGCCCAACTGGTTAATGAAATCAAGGATATAATCAAAGGAAAATCTGGAGTTGGGGTAACCTTCAAAACCAAAGGTGATATCTTCTTTAAAAGTGAATTATCATCAAATGGTTCTAAAATTTTATATTCTGAGGCAGATTGCCAATGTCATGAGAAATCGAGTCCCCCTTCGAAATCGGGTCCTCTTAGGACCCCGAGTGATCCCACTGGCTCAACAAACTTTCAATCGGTATTATTTTTCTGCCTGATTACAATTCCTGCAAAATCACGATTTGTCATTTGAACTTTGTTATAATGACCATTAATGTCTTTTAATTACATGTTTAATACACTAGTACTCACATACTAGCATAGCATACAGCTACCAGATTAGCCTACTAGGTTAGCTTATACACCACTCATTTGCACTTACAACAAGCTATCGCGATAACAACTTTTGATCAGGGATTTAAAACAGCTATCACCTTGGTCCTAAGTGGACCTGATTTAGAGGGGGGTCTCGATTTCTCATGATACCGGCAACAGCCATTTTAGGAATAGTTTGTGGTTTGGTCTTAATGATTTAGGAGTCCTCATCACTACTCCTAATGTTTCACAGATTTAGGAGCTAGTTTTAGCGCTAAAACACTTTATGAAATACTTTTAGAGCAAAAATTTAGGATTTAATTTTTTTTAAGTTTTGAGCTACTTTAAGCCTTAAGATTTTTGAACACGGGCCCAGATCATTACCTTGTGACAGTACACGTGTCTCTCGTGATTGAATTTTCTTCTTCATCTCTTCAAATTGCTTCAGTTTTTCCATCTGTGTCTCCATCAATGTCTCTGTGGAGAAACAAACCCCACTATTTTCCTCAACCATCTGCTCCAGTTTCTCCATCAGCACAGACACTTGTGTGTTCAGGTCGATGAAATGATGTCGTCCTCCAAATCTCTCAATGACAGACTGTGTTTCTTCATTTAGTTCTGCTGTCTGATGCTCTGAATCCTGCTTTATGAGGATCATGATGTGTTTGTTGATTCTTGAGCTGAAGATCCTCTGGATCTCCTCTATTACTGCTCTGTCTTCATCAGTTAGTGGAGCATCAGGAATGATGAGGATGAACACATGAACTCCAGGATGACAGAGAGACACACAGCGGAGAGTCTGATGCATCACTTCCTCCTCTGAGAGACGGATCAGAGCTGGAAGCTCTATTACACGAAGCTCCACTGTCTGATCTTCTGTCTGTCTGCTGCAGGATCAGATCTGATATGAAGGATTTCAATGTCCCATCACTCCCACACACAACCAGATTCAGCTTCACACACTCTGAAACTGAGAACAAAAGAAAATAAAAACATTAATGTATCTATATAAACATCTAATATCATCACACAATATCATGCATTGTGAAATACTCTGAACCTTCAGCACAATTCAGGTGTCGCCCATCGTTCATCTTCACAATGTCCTCAAACATCTGCAGAAGATCATCAGGAGAGCTGCTCCCCTGAAGAATGAAGTGTCTGCTTGCACATTTCTGAATGATGTTCTGTAGGATGTCACTGGTTTCTGTGGGCTCTTGTGTTGTGAGCACCATGGTGTGTTGATAAACCTGCTCAGAGAAAGAGAGCAGCACCTTCTCCACACGCTCCTGATCTTCTGCTGAACACGGCTCATGTTTGAGGAGCAGAACGATCACATGAGGTCCTGGATCAGACAGATGCACACACTCTCTCACTGTCTGTGTGATCTGATGATCTGAGATGTTCCTCTGGAGCAGCTGAGGACTGCTGATGACCATCACGTCTCTGTCCTTCAGTCTTCCTCTGACTCTCTCAACAACATCTGGAGGAGCTTCACAGTCAAACGCTGCTCGTCCTAAGATGAAGTTCCCCACCAGACTGTTTTCTGACACGCTCGAACCCAGAAGAACAATCCTCACTGCAAAGAGTCAAATCAGACATTCAGTGTCCACAATCCTCACATCATACAGTAACACATGTGATATGTAACATGTTATGATGCCAGGATCTTGACCTTAATCCAACATCACAGATCAAAATGACCAGAATCCAGCAGCAGAAGATACATTTAATCACTTGTGTTTTGATGGGGATAAATTCCCCATAATTTCAACACATAACTTTATTTTAGTAGATGAAGACTTACTGTAAGGAGGTTGTTCTTTGCTCTGTTTTCTCCTACAAGGAGGATTGTGGACGACAATCACTGTATGAAACAAAAGACCTTCATCACCCAACAGAAAACATCTTTGAACAAATTATTAAAACTGCAGAACTGGTCTAAGTGAAAGTCTGAGATGCTTAGAAGGAGATGTCAGTGATTTCTCTAAAACAGTAGCCAGTCCTGTTTATCATCCCTGTAAGATGTCAGTGATTTCTCAAACAGTAACATTAGTCCTGTCTCATTCATTCATCATCATTCTTGTAGCTCTTGTGTCAGCCAGTTTGTCGCCTAGTTTCTGTTTAACCTGAGTAGCTGAATCATGTAGTTTCAGTTGCTGTGGAATCACTGGAACAAACATAATTCTGATATCACCTATGACAGGAAATATGACACTCTTAGACACAATAGATTGAACTCAATTATCCAAATGGATTGAAAGAATGCTGTGGAAATGTTGAAAACACTTTATCTCCCACGCAAGTAGAATTTATGCAGCTGTTATTAAACCAAAACCCTTCACAAGAGATACATTAACTTGCTTTTAAACACCTAGTTTTTTTTTTTTTTTTTTTTTTTTTTGCTGTTCTTGGGACAGAAGATGGAAAGGAAAATGTTACAGCTTATAACATCTCATAAATGGAATCCAGTTACATTATTTTAATGTTGCACCCTATAATTGAAGCTCTGGAGCATCACAAACATTATGAGAGGGCGATACCTGTATCTTGAGGGTTCACTGTTCAGGCATTTCTTTTCCTATGTTGCCCAAATAATACCAGCAGGGAAGAAGTTTCATGGAGTCGTGCTTTCCTGTACAGGGAACAGAGGTGCCTGGGAAAGTGGGAGGCACAGCCTCCCCAAACTTTGAGGTGAAAAAAGAGGACGATTTAGTTACCGCTAATCTACAGTTAATTCAGTCTACGTCTCAGAATGTATCTTTGTGGCTTCTGTACCCCGCAAGTTGTAATTACCCATACCGTGAAAGCCCTCTTCTATCGCGAATGTGCCGAATGTGCTGATGCGGTTTCCACCCGCTGAGCCTGCACGAGGGAGGCTGCAGTCCTGAGCAGATCTACCCCCTGTAGTTCCTGATGCGTCCAGCAGGGGGTATGTGCACAGTGTACATTTATTACACGAATTAAAGGTATGTTAAATTAATCGCTAGTTATTATTGTTGTTCATCAATCAGTAAGTAACGCTGCAAATACTTAAATCGATTAGCCAATGTCAATTAATTTTAATATGCTGTAAATGTACTGTATTGACGGTCAGGTAGATGTAAGAGTAACATCTCCATGTAACGTTATGCTCTTTGTCTCTCGGTTTTAAAGAGCCTTAGACTTCTGTGTGTATGAAGTATTCGGTTGCCTCTCTTGCGGTAGATTGAAAATGCCCTGCGGAAACTCATTCCGGCGAAGAGGGCTCTGAGCACATTTATAACTTTGTTCAGTTTATTTTATATCAGCCGTAGCTCTGAGACTCTTTAGAGAGTTTCTTCATTCTTATATTTGAATGGCAAGTGGTATTCCGGTTTAATCACCTTTCTTTTACTCCTCACAGAGTACAGTGCCACATGCATGTTATTGCCACAATCCTCCAGTCTACTCCAGTGAGTACTTCAGTTCTACAAACCATACCATTTGATATCTACTTATGTTAGCAAAATAAAGGTATTCCTATTGCGTTATTTGTGTGGGCTTCTGGGATAGCCGTGAAGGATGGAAAGATAAGGCAAATGCAGTCGGATGGTCATAACACTTTTGTACTCGGCTGGCTGTAAATCCATTGCTTATGCATCCTATAGGTCAGGGCTCTATAAAATTCCACGTGCATCGCACAATAGCTGCACACAGAAGGATAGTTTGGCATGGAGCGCAAGAAAAAACGGCCACTGATATACTGAGGTACACTCATCATAGTCACACAGCCTGTTATATTGGCAAACACTTATTAGCGTGAGAACTAATCACAGTACAACTATAGAACAAAAATGGCATCACATTTTGGGTAAGGTTGCAGAGGATTTGGAGTAAAGAGCACCAAACCCGCAGTATTTTGGGGAACAAAATCAAGCCTTCATTACTGTGGGAGAAATGACACTGAAGCAAGACCGCCCTTTTGTACAGTTGATACTCATACTGAGGTAACCTACCTCTGGCTGCAGTTTCCTGGCACTCCAATTACCTATATCTCAGCCCCATCAACAACCGCCACTAATTCCATAGAGCTTAGAATTGCATTGTGTGTAATTTGTTTTGCACGTAGGTTTTAGTTTCGTTTATGTACTCTGTGTTCTGTAAACAAAAACAAAAACAATAAAACCGCGAACCTAATGTAAGGAAGCATTAAATATTGCACTGCAACCAATAACTTAATTTAAGAGAAGTGTTTGCAACTTGAATTATAATGAAATAAAGTATTTTCACTATATTTGTAATACTGTATTACACTCATTTATATACACAATAATACACAGAATGGTTAAAGCAACATTTCGGGCTAAGCATCTAACAAATTATTATTTTATAACCCAGTTTACTGGGTAAAACTTACTACCCAATGCACGAAATACAGTCTAGTACATCAACTCACCCATCTGTTGATAATTTAAACCCAACTGTGTTGGCGGAGTGGTTATAAAACCAGCAGTTGATGCTATAACTCAGAATAGACCTACTGGTAAGCCCACTCTTTAGCTACTGCCAGCTGGAGGAAAACCTCTTCCGGGGTGTGTTTGATAACCTGGGAGATGAATCTCGCGAACGCAGCTGCGGGACTAAATTACGCCAAGTGGATGGATACATACAGACAAGGAAAATAAATATATAAAAATATGATCATACCGACGAATTGCTCACCACGCCACTGCCGCCAGTCTGATGGCAAAGACAGCCCAGAAATACCGCAGCAAACCTCGCTTACCGGTAAGATAACTAATTTAACATCCAAACCCAGTGATAAGTGAACTTGACCATTCTCCTGCAATCACCTCCCACCTGCCATGTAATGCTATTTTAGTCCATGGCTGGTGATACCACTGAATAGATTTGATTAGCCAACTACTAGCTCTAGAGGTCCTAACTGCAAGGAGCCAGGCCGAAGCATCATAAATCGGTTAAAATGTTGTAATATGCATTGGCAAACAAGCATTCTTAGTTAACAACCAGTGCGACGACTTGGGATGTCACTTATAGATAGATTATGAAAATGTGTTCCAGATGTCTCCGATCGATCAGCCAGGGACCGGAATTAGTTGTCAGTACGATCACCAGATATGCAGGACTGGTCGGCCAGTTCATAAATCTTGAGCGCTTTACTTCGGTGAATTTTTCGGCTCAGTTATACGCTAATTATAGTTTTTGGGTGGAAAGAAAATCGGAATCTGCAAAATCGCACAAATCTGAAACCAGGGAATCGAACAAAATTGCACTGTTGCAGACCCCTTTGCGTACCGAACTCCAGAAAACTCTAAGATAAAACGAAAAGCTCCATAATTTTAATATCTGAGGAGTCCAATCGTAAAGCAAACACATTCCCAAGATGTATTTGTTTGGTACTAGTCTTGAAGGATTTTTTCTTAGTTCCTGGTTGCAGCTATTCAAGTTTACTGTGGGAAACTTAATCAAAGATAGGTGGATCTCGGAAGACAAGTGGCTTCCTTTCAAAGCTGCGTCCGTTTTTAATCATTTATCATCATCTTTATATTGCATACTCACTCAAAAATGAAAAATTCCGCCGCCAATTATAGCGTCGTTCAAAACTTAGTAAATATTCTCTTCCTCTCATCTCGTATCATAAAGGAAGATATTTTGTGAACTGGAGATTGACTGCTACCTTTGTGAGCTACCACTTGACGTCAGAAGTCTTATAAAGAGATCGGCAAAATAACCATATGAACCAAGCGGTCAGGGTCCAAATCACTGTATATGATGAATGGGAATTTAGGGTTTTTATCTCAGATATAAACTCTGACCAGCAAAACATGTACGATACATTTAACACTGATCTGAATGACACACGAGAATAACCTTCTTCCAGAAGTTCAAACGCGCCGCACAACCAGTGAGGCCCATTCTCCCGTTATTCAGCATGTTTGAGTTTCCGAAGAAGTCGGTTCTTGTGTGTCATCTACGCCTCATTTGAGCTTCCTGGCGTTTGCTTTGATCGGTTTATATCTCAAACTTTCTAAATCATAAAGTGGTAGCTGCAAAGCAGTGCATGGAAGGACAGACATTTCTCAGGGATTCTACTCAAAAGATGTTTATTTTGTGTTCCTGGGAGAATAATGGCAGCTTTCCAAGAGCTCTGGAAATACCATGAGGGTGAGAAGTTAATGACAAAATTCTATCCTGGGGGTAACCTAACCCTTTAACATTTAGTGATATGAAACTTAGTCTGTCCAGTACAGAAAATATTAATGCCATAACTGGAAAAAATTCTTGCAGAGCTATTCTCTCATTTCCCAGTTGGGTGTTGTATTACTTTACAATATAGGTGGAATGGAGGAGAAGAATATCTGGTGGATACTCCCTGAGGCAGAGGGGTATATAGATCATGAATTTCAAAGAGCTTCCTGCAGCGAACCCCATGCTGCAAGCACAGCTTACTCTACATGAGCTTGATATGATACCCACGCCACTAGGATGCTCCTAACTCCACAGAACGCCAAAGGACACGGCAAAATCTTACAAGACTCTGATGCCATCTCAGACACCTCAGCGCATACACCAGTGGGGACAGCAAGCGTGCCTGAAAACTCTGGAAACTGAGGTAAAACTAAGGTGGATGAGGCTTCGGTTACTTATCTTTAAAGACCTGTAAACCGATACCGCTGATAAATTGCAAACGTGATTACTTCAGTAGTATGGACTTGATATTCAGGACTTGTCAGCTAGTACCATCAGAAGCCCCTTATGGAGACTTTAGGCTTTGAAGAACTTTAATGAACTGCACCTCCTGGCGATCTCCCAATATGCCCCCACTCTAAGGGTGCCTTTATTCTGCGACTACTTCCCAGCCCTGAATTCTGTCAGTAGAACATCAAAGCATTTTTCTTTCTGTTTGGTAAGTGTGAAGATTGGATTTTGTTTTCTTTTGATAGAGGAGGCACATCTCTTAAGGGCTGGCCTTAATCTCGGGAAGAAATATCTGTTGATGAATACCAGAGGTACACAAGCAAAGCTAAATCTGAACATTGTCCATTCGCCCTCTTTTTATAAAATTTGCTCTGGGATATATACTTTTATCTTAATGTAGGAGAATTTGAGGCCCAGTGGCCCCTATTATGTACCTAGAGCATTCTCCAGTCATAATTAGAACGGCATGCCAGCTTTGTGGAGGAAAGGTAATGTGGTGGACTCCTACATTGTTTTAAAACCTAAAAGTGTTTGTCCTCAGCTATATGGATCACTGTATGATGAATAGGCCAAATTGATTTATCTACTTAAATCTAAACAGCATACAGAGACTTCGCTATATGTGGCAGTGTTGAAACAATCTTCATAAGAAAATCATAAAGTTCTTGTGCGGTTTCTCTTGGGTGTAGCTATTTCTTTAATCTTTGTTTGCACGTTGATGTGTTTCTTATGTACAAATATCGAGCAACCTATGAGCATTTATTATTATATTTCATTCTAACAGAATTTCCATTTTTAAAGTCTAGATGGAGTGGCAGCAAAAAACAACCGCGTCTGATTTGATCGTATCCATGTTAACCTATCTGACTAAGGTTTATATATAAATATATGCATACACGCCACATTACGTGTTAGGGAACATTAAGGGTTTTTTATGTTTTTAAAAGATGTGTCTCTGCCTATCGACTGCATTTTTGATCAAATATACAGTAAAATATATCTAGAAAAATATATGTAGTTACTATTACTATAATCTAGCTCTATCTTTGAATATATGTTAAATTGTAATTTAAAACTTTACTTAATATTTTTCTTTTTAGTGGGACTTTGATGAATAGAAAAAGGAATTTTATCTGAAGTACAAATCATTCATAACATTATACTTAGTATACTTAGTAAAGTATTCTGTGAATTTATTTCAAAAAAAATAATAATACCACTCAGATAAATGCCTTTCTTTAACTCATTCATTAAAGAACTAGAAAATTCAGTACAAACTGTTGTCAAATATATAATAACTAGAAATATTTCTTGAGCAAAAAACAAATATAGTACAGTACAGGACCTGAAGACGGGCAAATGATGGAAAACGAGCTTTATTTTGTTTGGGCTATGTATATATATATATGTGTGTGTGTGTGTGTGTGTGTGTGTGTGTGTGTGTGTGTATATATAAAAGTATATAAATTATATTTTGTTAAGTATATATATATATATATAATTTATTTGTTTTTGGCAGGAGGAGGATGTATTCCACCCATGCAGCACAGATAGACACTACAAAATATTCCAAAGTATGTACTTAGATAACATTCTAGAGAGATCCTGAAGCTGTGGAAAACGGTAAAAACACAGGAAGCCTATCAATCTTCTAAAATCACCTCCCTTTTGAGAGCCAGGGGCTTATTGTATAGGCACTGAGGAACTTTGTCCAGTGAGTTTGTTTCTACATGCATTTAGTAGGATGTACAAATGTGTAAATATATATTCTGCTAGCTCTAGCTATTCTAAAACAAATTGCATCTGCAGCAATGATCATAGCTGTGCTGTTTCATACACCCCTCTAGCCTAATGATATCATCCTTTTTTGTGGATTTAGCAATGGTTGCTGGCATCGAAAATGTCTCTTTAAAGGTGATGTATAAGGAAAACAAGTAATTCTAATGACCGGATACTGAGTTGTCTAAGCATAGTTTACCTTTGGATTTTAGGTTTGTTTCATATACACAATTCATTCTCAATCATTTACTCAGTCTCATGGTTATTCCGCCATTTCTTTTAGAAAACGGCAGAAGCATTTTAGCAAAGCCTTTATCTGTTTTGTATATATACATTCATTTACGCTTTTAAACCTCACTGATTTTTATTATATGAACAAAAACAAGTGAGACATTTATACAAATATACCCACTCTATGTTAGTGCCAAGAGCTGTTATATTATATGTAAACAGTAAATATCTCTTTAGAGTTGCAGGTGAAGCCATTTGCTGTGAGTATCGGCTCAAGATAACCGGCACCAGCCATGCAAGAGGAAAGCGAACACTTTGTTACTTGGTACATTTGTAAGGATGTGGTGTGTAATGATGCTGAGTTGTTATATATAGAGATCGACATTGAGAAGTATTTAAACTAATTTTTGAATTTTTATAAATAACTTGTAATATCTGGCGCTTTGGAATTTTGAATGCCCTTCTTTAAATATAAAGCTTTACTTTTTACCCTTATTTTGTTCTCAGAGCTCTTGTCTATATTACAAATAAAAACGATCCCAATGCTGCAAATAACCGCGAGGGCCCTTGAGATGTATGGATCTTATTGTCACGTTCAGGGTGCTTCATCGGCTTCCCTAAGTTGTCTGGTGTCCTGTCATATTTACTGCAGCTCGTGATCTGGGCACCGGGGGCTTGATAATCTTGAAGCTGCGTGTGCAGATCACGAGCTGATTGTCCCCACCTTGTTGGTTAGTTCCCATTCTCTTTTATTCTCTGCTGTGTCTGTCCCTTGCTGTCAGTAGATTTCGCTGGCCATTGTTGATTATTGTGCTGTGTGTCTGTTTCCTCACCTTTACTGGCCAGCTCAGGACGCTCAGACGAGAGTCTTCGCTGGCCGGTGGCCCGGATCCTCTGGTTCCCGCCCAGCCCTGGCATTGCACTAGAGGTGGTCTCCCAGCCTGGGTCCAGAGGAAGTTCAACACGGACGGCCTTGAGTTGTTACACCAGGCTCTAGTTTCAGTGTGCGTGACATCTTCTACACGTTGGATTACTTTGGTATTTTTGTTGTACCCACAAACTGTTGCACTAATCCTCCGGCGCTTGAGGCTCCTCTCGCCCTGATAGACCCTACCGAACCATATGGACTCCAGCAGAGGAGATCGATGTTCTCCGACCCCTCAGGCAGCAGGCACGCCAGCGTAGTGTAGATGGGAAGCAGGAGGAACTACCACGCCGTCACGCTTTTTTCGAGCTGTCACCGCAACTGACTCCAGCCTACAGAACGGGCTTGATCGGCTTCAGATTATCTCCCCCTTCCCCACACTTCTGCCGGTAGCTAACCCGCCCCGAACCGAGTGCTTACCTTGGCCATGCGGTTTCCGCCTGAATCCACCTTCGTTCCATATCCGCGGAGCCCAACTCGGCCAGCGCCCATTTCGGCCGCAATGTTCATTGACTTTTCAATTCGCCTCTGGTTTCCCCACGGAGCGGCTTTCAAAGTGGTAGATTCCATCATCACGCCAGTCGGATGCCGGGGTACGGGATAAATGGATCACTGTGCCGGTACCGCTTAAGGAGTTTTCGAGGAGTCCGCAGGTGTCTGACCGCTACGACGGAGGCGCCGCATGCTTATCTCGGCTGCAACAGGGATAGCCTTCCCCACGGTACCGGATTACTCCATAGAGTCTGCGACTCACCACACATGGATGGAATGCTAAAGCCAGGATCACTCTCTACGGCCGGGGATCGCGATCATGGACGATAGAGGATTCTCAACTGCCCCCAGCCCGACGGGTTTAGTCGACCTCACCATCCGCTGATAACCGATACCTCCCTGTCCCACAACGGAGGGGCTGGTCTCCTCGCAGCCTCCGACCTGGCCTGAGCCGCGGGTGACGAATCCCCAGCCCGCCTGATATATCGCGCAGATCGAGAGCCCGGCTGATCGATCACTCTAGAGTTTTACCACGCACTCATCCAGGTCTCTACTGCGGGGGGCGGGCATGGGCGGTCTCGCGTCCAGGAAGGGCCAGCCAGGGCGAGGGGCGACGGGTGAGCCGCCACCACTACATTATTGCCCTCCTGTGGTCGTCTGGCCTCCAGGCTTCAGCCATAACTTAATAAAATCCATTTATCAGGTGTCAGTTTTAATTGACTCGGAGAGGGTGATTTTGGCGGGATACCGAGCTGGCTGTCTGGATTAGGTGTTCCATCAGTTCCACTTCGGTCGAGCCCATTTCAGCTTGCGGACTCCAGCGCACCCATCCTACTAGAATTACACACTCCACCAGGTTTATTACTTCCTCACCCTCTCGGTAATCATGCTGAGGAGATTCCTGCTTTCCCTCATCTTATCTCCCCCTCCACCCATTAGTAATAGGACAAGGCTGGCCATATCAAATATAACCTACATTGACTGACCCTTAATCTGGCCCTGCATGGAGCCCTTTTGTTTGCATCCAATGCTCGGGTCCTGCATTTTCCTGTTATGTCTTGTTCCAGGTTAGCAGGAGGAGCCGCGAGCCTGGCGAACAAAATGGAGGCCTAATACCATGACTCTTGAGAGCCGGGCTTTCAGTAAGTCCCGAGCTTCCATCCCTTCCTCCACACCGCCTCGCAGACGTGACCAAAGGGAGTAGGATCTGTTGCCTGGGCACTTCTCCACCTAGGGGCTTGCACTTCTCCGGCCTGAGGGAGGCCGTGGAGAAGCAGCATCAATGATTCCCAGGTAGCTGGTGCATCATTCCCGCCCTCTTCCCTCCGCCAGCCAGCTGCCCTTCGTGGGAAGAAAGTGAGATGGATCACCATCCCTGTATAGATTATCGGGCTTGTTCTGACATCACGGTCAAGAATCTATCCCTTTCTGGCCGCTGATGTCATCGGCCTTCTCGAAGCCTTGCAGGGCGCACCATCTCATGGTTGGACCTTCGCACGCTTATCACCTAGTCTGGATTAGGAGGGGGGGACTCCAATGGAAGATCACTTCAACACTTAATGGGCACTTTGAGTATTTGGTTATGCCCCTTGACTTCGATTCCCCCCCGAAGGCCTCCAGCACCTCGGGTCAATGATGCGCTTAGAGACATGGTCGACCGGGTCAGGATTTGTTTATCCTGATGACATCCTGATCTTCCCCAGAACGAGCTGCACTCAAGGTCCAACACGCCAGGCGAAGTGCTCCAGCGGCTGCTTGAGAATCATGCGACGGTTAAGGTGGAGAAGTGCGAGTTTTACGACGGGTCGGGTTCCTCCGGGCTCCTGGATTTTATCTTTCACTAAGGAACTGGAATTTATCCACCAAGGTAAAGTAGTTGCTGGATTGGCCTGCACCAGATAGTCGTGAGCCGGTCCAGCGATTTGGCCTACACTCTTTACAGGCTGCTTATCTGAATTTCAGCCAGGTCGGCCTTCCTCCGACGGATCTCACCTCCACTCTAAGATGCCGCCGGTCGCCAGAGGCTCAGGCTCGCATTTTTAAATTTAGTAGAGTCAGCGAGCCTCTGGCTCCCATTCCTTGCTATACTCCCGGATCCGGCCCTGGCCAGTTCATTGCTGTGGGAGGTGGATGCACTGGGAGGTAGAGCGGGGCCATTTTTGTCTCAGAGGTCACCTTCGATGACAGAGTACATCCCCGCGATTTTTTTCCCTCATCGCTTAGAACCCCGGAACGGAACCACGGTCGGGAATAGGAGTTACTGGCCGTTGCTGGCACTGGAGGAGCATACCACTGGCTAGAGGGCTGAGGTCCCTTTATAGTTTGACCCATCATAAGAACTTAGATACATCCGCGACCGCGAACGACTTAATTCCCGGCTGGTGGCCTCAGCGCGTCCGTTCTTCTCGGGTCGGTTCAATTTTAACATCCTTTACCGCCCCGGGATCCAAGAATGGTAAGCCTGACGACTTCGCGATCTTGAGGCTGAACCTAGAGCTGAACCTCCCGGTGACCTCCCGCAGGCCTCCTGATCGCAGCGATGGTCACCAAAGTGGAGTCCAGAGTCCGGCCTCGGCCTACAACGCCACGGTTCCCCTGCGTCCTGAGAGCCTGTTGTTTGTGCCAGAATCGGTCCGGAACTAGCCGCCCCCAGTGGGGTCACCATTCATGCCAGCCAAGCACCCAGGAGCAACTCAGACCTGTAGCTCTAATCAAGCAGCCTGGTACCTTCCACGGCCACTGGCCAGTTCGCGGTCGGCATGTCCTTGTCGGTGTACGGGCGGGTAAGGCACAATCTAACTGACCCCCAGCAGGGTTACTCCAGCCGCTATGTTCAGTCCCTTCGACCCTGGTCACACATAGCTGCTGGACTCCCTGGCCATACCACTCATTTTAGCGCAACACGGTAGTCCTTACTGCGGTGGATATGGTTCCTGGCTACTTAATACATTTGTCTCCCAAACTGTCTCTCAGCGAGGGAGGGACGGGCGACGATCAGTCCTGGACTTCCACGCTCAGATTCATGGTCTCCTGAGAACGTGGTCTCTTGATAGGGTCCCTAACTCTAGGCCAAAGTTTTGGGCAGAGTTCTGTCGACAGCTGGGGGCGATCATGGTGTCTTCTTTCCTCCGGGTATCACCTGGGTAGGACAAATGGTCAGGCTGAGCCGCGGCACCAGGATCTGAGAGAGTCTCTTGGCGCTTGTAGGTATCCAGAGGAACTGGCCATCTTGGAGTTCCAGATTAACTATGGTTGAGTATGCACATAACTCCCTCCTGGTCCTGCCTTCCACGGTTTGTCTCCCCCTTCCAGTGCTGCTTAGGCTACCAGCCACCCTTATTCCTCCCAAGAACTGACGCTTTGTTCCATCCAAGACTCGTTTATTCAGGAGATGCCCGTGACGCGGAGGATCGGCCAGAGAAGCCTCCCTCACTGACTGGTGACAGGAACAAGGCGCCGGGCGGATCGTCATCAGCAGCCCCCACTTTACGGTGCGTCAGGGAAGGTCTGGTTGTCTCTCCAAAGATTCCTCTCAAACTCCCTCACGTAAACTGGGACCTTAAATCTCTATTGGACTGTTTCCATCTCTAAGGTGCTCAGTCCGTGCCGTCTGACCTAATTTAACCCCCAGTTTAAGAATATCCACCCGTTTCATGTCTCCTAAGATAAAGCCCGCCATTCAGCCCCCTTCAGCCCCAGACTCTGTCCCTCCGCCCTAGACTGAGGGGTCTCCGGGCGAGACGTACGGGTATGCCCTGATGAGGACGGAGGAGGCGATTACCACCGTGACGGGGAGGGCTTAGCGTCCCCGGAGGGAGAGATGCTGGGTTCCGCCTCGCGGATATCTCCTGGATCGCTCACGACCAATCCCATCGGCCATGGTGAGCCCTCCGAGCCAGGAGCCCTTGAGGGGGGGTATCAGTCACGGTTCAGGGTGCCTTTCCATCGGGCTTCCCTGTTGTCTGTGTCCTGTCATTTGCCGCAGCCTCGCGGATCTGGGGCAATCAGCTGATAATTCAGCTACTGGTGCAGATCACGAGCTGACAACCTCACCCTGTTGCTAGTTCCCATCTCTCCCTTCTTTTATTCTCTTGCCGCGGTCTGTCCCTTTGGTTAGTCAGTAGATTTCTGGCGCTTGTCATTGTTATTGTGCTGTGTGTCTGTTTCTCACCTTTACCGGGCTTGTTGTGCTCTGTGGATCGCCTAGACGGTGAGTTCTCTTCGCTGGTCAGGCAGGCCCGGTGGATCCTCTTGTCTCGCTTTCCACGCCCCATGGCATTGCACTTAGAGGTGGTCCTACAGCCCAGTCCAGAGGTGTCTGTAACGGACGGCCTGAGCTGCCACCAGCTTCAGCCTGTGTGTGTGTGATATCTGGCAATGCTGGATTACTTTGGTATTTTGTTGTACCCAGCCAAATCATTGCATCGAATCCTCCAGGTTTGAGTTCTCTCTCTCTCGCGTCTCTGATAACTCTACCAAAGCTCATGCAGGAAAGCCACAGGAGTAAGTCATATGATCTCTCTTCGGCCATGTATATGACTTACAAAGCACGTGAGGTAATAATATTTCGTTCATTTTACTGCTTTTAATGTCCATTATTTGATATCCAGGATGTAAATATGCTACTGTAGTTCCCATTTTAAAAGGGCATATAAACTAAAACATTAATTTAATTTCATCTCTCTTTATTTCTTCTGAAGATACACAACTGTAAGATAAAGTATGAAACCCTGTCTGGTACCAAGATAATGCAGATATTTATCAGTTCCAAGCACCTGCTACCGTAGCAGAAATTTATAATGGTTATTAAATTGACCACTGCTGTCTACAGCGTGATGCTAAAACTACACTGTGTGTGTGTTACCTAATTGTAGTGCTTAAACCATTACTATAACATTTCCCCACGAGTCCATATGGTGATTATGAGTCTGCAATTTCGTAGTGACTGCCGTTACATATGGGCTGCTTTGATGCCAGAGTGGAGCAAATCTGCTGAAATTGTCTTACCGTAGAAACCCCTGCATTTAAATACCTCTGGTTATACACTCTCAAGCAGCAATAAAGCTGCTACGGTCAGTTTCTCGCGATAACGCACCGGCAATGCCTACATTCTCCACCCCCTTGGTCTGCTCCGCGGCTCTAAAATAGCCGCAAAAATAGCAGTTTTGATTAGCTAGATATATTATATGTGCTTGTGATTTCTATGTACTACCAAATTAATTTAATGCTTTAATGGCATAATTTGATCTCTGTATAATATCGGGCTTTAAAATGAAAATATATTTAAAGTGTACCTGAAGTATACTTGCAATAGTTCAACTTTAACAAATCAAATAATATTTAACTTCGAATTTCAGCACTACTTCCATATTAATTATTTAAAATCAATTTAATTTATTAAATTGAATTGGCGCATTACACAAAATTAGTTTTATTGATCTAGAAGACTTGCGGTTTAGGCCAGTATTTTTATATAATATATAAATATGTACTGTATAATACTACAGAAATAAATGTTTGGCATTCTGAAGTTGAACCTCACTGACTACATTTCTTGATGCTTCTATCTGAAATTGGAAGTCATTTATTTGTTTATATCATACGTGGTTAAGAAATCGAACAACTAGGTCCGTGACCTTGATAAATGAGTATGAAAACAACAGCTTTATTTTAAAATATATCACCATAGTTCCCTTTAAAAAAAACCAAACCTAAACAAATAATGACTCTACTAGAGCTCTAGTTAGAATTCATTTGGTCTATCTATAAAATATATCTGGAATATTCCAAGAACTGTTAAAAAAATCGTTTAACAAAAATGACCAACGGATCGGGTCGATAACTAACTAACTTTTTTTTTGATGAATGAATCGTCTTTAAGTCACTTATTCCCACTATCAGCATTGTTATCTATATTAACTCATTATTGTGGGAAGTTTGAAGTCACTTCATAATGCATATTTAATTTATTCCTGACTTACTGTAGACAACCGGCAAACTTTAGATTCCTGTACCCCTGTACTATCAGCTGTTTTGTAAATAGAAATATTGATATAAAAGATTGTGTGAAGTAGCTTTCCAATACATGAAATCGCCTCTAATAGTAAGATGTCATTAGATTTGAAATGTTATTATGGATTGCAAGGCTTTGTTAGATATATAGCTGAATCATTATTTAGAAAACAGAAGGTAAGAAATTACGTGGGAGGTAAGCAGTAACTACTACAGAGCTAGCAGCTTAGGACTGCTTTCTTCATCACGGACGGGTTGATTTAGTACTTGAACAAATAAACATGTATATACTTTTGCACAAAACCTAACAAAGCTCTTTAACCCACTTTAACGCCTATACTGGGCCGCACACTTTTAGTTGCTTAGTCTCTAGTGTCACATTCTTACAGTATAATTGTCAGTTTAGCGCAGTGCTGTTTGTGGAATTAACGAAAATAAAGACGTGACTCTGTCTGAACTGGGATTTCTTTATGGCCTGCGGATGTATTCTCCATGAAATACGCTTGTGTGGGAATTTCTACATTATAAAAGTTGTAAACCCTGTGGAGAATGGTTTAAATTATGTTCAATCTTGTGCTGAAAATTCAAGTCCTGTTAAATATGATAGACTCATAACCTCGTGTAAGATACGGGAAATATAGCTGCAAATTGACTTTGTTTTCATTTTTTAATTTGTGAGGAACTTCATTCTACATCATTCTATATTATCAGCATATCTTTGATGTACATCCATAGCTCAGTCACCATCCATGAAAAACCCAAAAGTTTGTCTTTTGTATTTTATTATTCCCTGGAGCACACCCATGGGTACATGCCAAGATCTGATACAATGGTTGTAATTGCAGTATTACCAGTCATTAATTACTCCACCCTCATGTCATCTGACCCTCATCCAGTTTTTAGAACACAATTTAAGATATTTTGATGAAATCAGAGGAGCTTCCTGACCTAGTTAGACAGCAAAGATACTACCTACAGTCAAGGCACAGAAATATAGTAAAGAAAATCGTTAAAATAGTCCATGCGGGATGAATGCAGAGTCAACCCCACTCATGAAGCTTATGAATACTACACATGCATTGTTTATGGCAGATAAAGCACTACATACATAAAGCATTCACGACTCAAGGATACTTCTAAAAATGGCACCCAGGGTGATAATGGATGGAGGAAGAATTGTTGTTATTTTGTTTTCTTTTGTACACAAAGTGCATTCTCGTTAGCCTTCGGCAACTATGGGTCTATAAAACATGGGTTGAAACCCTGATGTCACATGGACTATTTTAACGATGTTTTAACTTACTACCTTTCTGTGCCTTGAATTCATAGTGTATCTTTACAGTCTGGAGGGCCAAGCCTCTGATTTCTACACCGAAAATATGTTTAGCCTGTGGGTTCTGGAAAGATAACAAAGTCTTACGGGTTTGGAACCTACATGATGGTGAGTATATAATTTACTGAGTTTCTGGTAATTTATTTGATCCAAAATACAGTAATTTATTTTAAAATAAATTTAAAACCCGGGTAAACGGAACACTTCCCTTTATAATTTATCTGGGGTTACCACAATTAACCCTGTATTCATAAGCTTAGTTTTACATTGGGACATTCCTAAACCCTGCTAATATCTTTATTTGCTGCGTCAGTGTAACTGATTGATGCCCTGGTACAATATGCTTCTTCATTTTCCAACTGTAATTACTGAATTTAAACTAAATCGGATATTTAAACTATTAAGGTGGCATGAAACTCTTCTTCTTCACTAAATTGTCACGCTTTCATCAGTATTTGACATTAAGTTCCCTATATATACTATGTGGTGTTTCCGGATCATCCGAAGCAGGCACATTATGGATTATTGTCTGTTGCTGCCATCTAGTTGTAACAATCTACTCTGCATCGTTTTCCACTCTGTACAAAGTTTGCACTGCAATACAGGGTTACTGAAGCATTCATGCTAACCCTTGCTACGGAGCAGGTTTCATAACCCTAAAAAACGTAGTGCTTAACTCTAATTTGAACTACAGACCGCCTCACCCGCCGTGCCGCAGGTAAATAGCCATGTGAATATATTGTAAAATTAATTTAATCTCTGCGGATCAAAGCTGAATCATGTGATTAATTGAAGACTGGAGTAACGATGCTTGAATATCTATCTCTTGATCGCGAGAAATAAATTACATCTTAAAATATATTACAATAGGAAAATAGTTCTTTTAAATTGTACACATTCCTACAATATTACAAATAAATGCAGTAAAAAAAACTCTAGATCCCAAACTTTTAATAGTGTATAATGAGAGATTTTAAACCTGGTTTCACAGATAGGGCTTTAGATTATGCCAGATTAGACCTTAGATCAATTAGGAATGACTTATAGCTTTTAAATATATGCCCTTAGAAAACAAACATATTTGTGCATTTTTAGACAAAAAGTTTTTTTTTTTACATGTCATTCCAAACCTTGTAAACCTCTATCTATCTCTTCAGAATACCTAATTAAGATGTTTCTGATTTCCTGCTATGAGAACCTCTAATGACGTGATGTGTGTGCTTTCCTCTGTCTCGGTGAATACCAAAGCGCAGCTTTATGCATGTTCTACCACACCAGTATCTCATCACTACATGCATACATGCCCTCAGAAAAATTCCCAAAATGGGAGTGTGAAGGTGACTGGAGGAGAATTGGTTGAATAAGTTATTTTTGTTTTCTTTGCACACAAAGAATCTTTGTAGCTTTATAAAATTATGACTAACCACTGATGTCATATGGACTATTTTACTGATGTCCTGACATGTGTTTCGGTCTACTATTTTCCTGAAGTATGCGCTTTTAAGTACTCATACAGTTTAATATTTTTGCTAAATATCTTTAAGTATTCTTAATCTGGCAACATACAACAAGAAGCATTAGGTAGGTTTATAAATGTCTACCATTCTTAATCCAATTTGACAAATATATTATGTATTTTTGTTTGAATATGCTATTGGCGTAGTACTTCAAAGTTTTATTTCATTTCTTTTATTATTCTTCTCTGTGTAATTAATTAATGATAACTTCAGCTCAATCCTCCAATGGTAAAGCTGACCTCAATACAAAAAAATTTAAGTACTAACTCATGCTTTTGTCTCTTTAGCCACAATGCCAGATGCAATTTTTAGAATTTTTATTTGCATGCAGAAATAAACAACGGAAGTAAGGTTTACCCAATAGAGTTGCATGTACAACCTTTGATTAATAATTGAGCATTAAGGAAACCGTCGGGCAACTCCTCGAATACAATGAAATCTTTAATAGCACAGCAATGCATTTGTGCACGATAACTAATAGGAATAATAAATACCATCTTGAATCAACATGATTATTTGAAGCAGTCTAATGAAACTTACTTACCCAATGCACTGTCGGTACCAAATAAATAGTTCAGGCACAAACCCACCACTGGGTTATCTGTTGATACCTTTAACCTAAACTGTTTCGGCGGAGTATTGCAAACCAGCATGAGCTATAACTCAGAACTGACTCCATTGAAAGAACCACTTCTTAAAGGTTACTGTTGCCTCACCCAGACAAACAAATGGAGTTGAGGGAAAACCTTCTCCAAGGTGTGTTTCTGATAAATTTGGGACACAGATGGACTCCTTCATGGACTGTAGGGGATATATAAAATACATTAAAAATAAATAGTATAAAAATGGATCAAGCAATGCTAACAGGAGAATTCTTAATACGTGGGTCTCGACTCAGCGACTCTGCAAAATGGATAACATCCCGGATCAACACTGTTCATATACTGCAGATAAGATTAAATTAATCTACATTTAACCAGATTGGTTATGGAGAGGCACTCAATATAGACTCCTTCGCTTATGTGGTTTTTGACTTTCACTGCATAGTACACTCTAATGGAGAGAACAGTCTGCCATTTCAGTTTGTATCGCTATTGGACTCACTTAACTCTAACGCTAGCTAGCTCTTAGCCAGAGATACCTTATTAGCTACTAAGATTAACGCTCTGGCCTTAAAATGTAACGTCCTCAAATTTATAACTTGAATGCTTAAACGTCGTACCAAATGCCGCTTGCCGGATCGGTGTTCAGCCAAAATAAACAGCACTGCCTGGTTACACTTTATCTTTGATAGTCCACTTTAGATATCTCTACTAACTATAAGTAACTTGTAACTACATGTCAACTACATGTCAGCTTAATTCTATTGCATCAGCAAATCCATGTCTACTAACCTCTGAGTAGACTCTGCTAGGTAGGTTTAGGGTTAGTATAGTAGGTTTAGGGCTAGTATAAGTTGGATACAGATAAAGAAAGTATTAGAAGATATTAAGTAGACAGTCTACTTATACCTACCAACCAAGTAGCTGAGGCCTTAAAGCCACACACTGTTAGTAGTCTGTCTAAAGTGGACTATCTAAATAAAAAGTGTTACCCATTGCCTATCCATTAAACCGATGCAAGCTCGGATCTCCAAATGCTCTATGGCACTCAACCTAAAACGTTCTATTCCCTGTGCAACTGATACTCCTGACTGCCATTCTCCCATCTATGCTTGAGGCACATCATAGGCCGTCCTTACTTGAGCTTCTGCCGATGTTGGCTAATCCACGCAGGCTTTTATTTAAAAATATAGGCCGGCTATGGGCAGGGACAATCACCAGCTAAACACCAATATCCAGGGCAAGATAAAAAAAGTAAACTACAAAATAAGGTGGATAGCCAGGCAGGTAAGGAAACAGATCATGAAAAAACAGTATCAAAGCCCAGACTAAAAACATTTGGAGGCAAAGCAAAACTAGGGAAACACTGGAAATATAGGAAAAACATGGGGTTCGATGGCTAGGAATAAAGATGCAAACATAAAGCAATACATTCAGCAAAATGCATGGGTGAGAATGTCCAACTTAAAATAGTCCTCCTTGATAGAAAACGGTGGATCTAAGATTAGTTCCCTAAAGTAGGGTAATGAGAAATGGACTGAAACATGTATAAAGGAGGCGGGATGGAGTGTCCTCTCTTTAAAGTAGCTTCCAGCGAATAGTCCAGCTTAGATATTGACAGTGGATATAAAACCCTGAAATTTCCAGGATGTGCAAACTAAATTGTTAGATAAAACCTACAATTACCTTCCATACTTTACGCTTTTAAAGAAATAGAGAAATTGATAGGAAAACTCTTCTACATGTACTACAAAAGTCCAGTGCGTCAAGCTTACTTCATTTGTCTGATCAACAATGTTTTAGGAAATGGAAATTGTTTCACAAATGAAGCATAAGGACTGAGTATCTCTTTAGCTCCTTTTTTCATTTCTTATATAGTTGTTCGAGTCTCTCCCCTTCTATTTTATCCCTCTTTCCTTTTTCTCCCTTTCTCCTCCCTCCTTTCCCACTTCCTCCTTTCCCATTTCTCTTTTTCTTTTCCCCTTCTTCTCCCATCCTCCTCTTCCCCTCCCCCCCCAACTCCCTCCCTTCTCCCTCCCCCCCCACCCCTCCTTTCCCCCTATTCCTCTCCTCCCCTCCTTCCACTCTCTCTCCCTCTCTCTTTTCCCCCCTTCCCTCCCCTCTTTCTTCCCCTTTTCCTTCCCTCTCTCTTCCTTCTCCCCCTCCCCCCTCTCTTTCTCTCCCCTTCTCCCTCTCCCTTCCCTTTTTCTTCCTTTTTCCTTCTTTCTTCTTTCTTCCCACTTTTTCTCTCCCTCCTTTTCTCTTCCCTCTTCCTTCCCTTTCTCCCTCCCCTCTCCTTTCTTCTTTCCCTTCTTCTTTTCCCTTCCCCTCTTTTCTCTCCTCTCTCTCTTTCCCTTTTCCCTTCCTCCTTTTTCTCCTTCTCTTCCCCTCCCTTTCTTTCCTCTTTCCTCTCCTCTTTTCTCTCTTCCTCCTTCTTCTTCTTCCTTCTTCCTTCCCCCCTCTCTCCTCTTCTTCCCCCCCCTCTCCCCTCTCTTTTCTTCCCTCCCTCTTTCCCCCTCTCTCTTTCCTTCCCTTCCTTCTCTCTCTCTCCTCTCCCCCTCTCCTTCTCTTCCTCCCTTCTCTCTCCCTCTCCTTCCTCCTCCTTTTCTCCTCTCCCTTCTTTTCTACCTCTTCCTTCCTCCTTCCCTTCTCCCTCTATCCTTTCTTTCTTCCTCTTTCCCCCTTTTCCTCCCTTTCCCTTCTTCTCTTTTTCTTTTCTTTCTCTTTCTTTTCCTCTCCTCTTTCTTCTTCCCCTTTCCCCTCTTCCTCTTCCTCTCTTCCTCCTCTTTTTTCCTCTCTCTCCCTTCCCCTCTCTCTCTTCTTTTCTTCCTTCTTCTCTTCTCCTTCTCTCTCTTCCCTCTTCTTTCTTCTCTCCTTTCTCTCCTTTTCTCTTCCTCTTCTTCCTTCTTCTCTTTCCCTTCTCTTCCCCTCCTCCCTCCCTTTCCTCTTCTTTCTCTCTCCCTCTTCTCCTTTTTCTTCTCTTCCCTCTCCTTTCTCCTTCCTTCTCCTTTCTTCTCCTCTCTTTCCTCTCTCCTCTCCTCCCTCTTTTTCTTCCCTCCTTCCTTCTTCTCCCCTTCTTCTTTCCTTTCTTTTTTCTTTCTCCCCTTCCTCTCCTCCTCTCTCCTCCTTTTCCCCTCTCTCTTTCTTTTCTTTTTCTTCCTCTTCCTCTCTTCTCCCTCCTCTCCCTCCTCTCCCTCTCTTCTTTCTCTCTTTCTTTCTTTCTTTCTCTTCTCCTCTTTCTTCTCTTTCTCTCCTCTCTCCCCTTTCCTCTCTCCTCTCTTCCTCCTCCTCTCTCCCTCTCTTCTCCCTCTCTCCTTTCCTTCTTTCTCTCTCTCCTCTCCCTCCTTCTCTCTTTCTTTTCCCCCCTCTCTCTTCTTCTCCTTTCTCTCTCTTCTCTTTCTCCTTCTCCTCTTTCTTCCTTCTCTCTTTCCTTCCTCTTTCCTCTCCTTCTCTCTTTCTCTCTTTCTTTTTCTCTTTTCTTCTCTCTCTTCCTCTCTCTCCTTCTCTCCTCTCTCTCCTTCTTCCCCTCTCCCCTTCTCCCTCCTCTCTTTCTCTCTCTCTCTTCTCCTTTCTTTTTCCCTCCTTCTCTTTCTCTCCCTTTCTTCTCTTCCTCTCTCTTCTTCTCTCTCTCTTCTCTCTTCCCCCTCTTCCTTCCCCTCTTCCCTCTTTCTTCTCTCTTCTCTCTCTTCTCTCAATCCCCTCTTCTTTTCCTTCTCTCCTCTCCTCCCCTTTCTCTCTTCTTCTTTCTTCCTCCTTTTTCTTTCTTCTTCTCTCCCTCTTTCCCTCTCCTTCTCTTCCTTTCTCTCTTTTTTCTTCCTCTCTCCTCCCCTCCTCTTTTTCCCTCCTTCCCTCTTTCTCTTCTCTCTCTTTCTTCTCCCTCTCTCCTTCTTCTCTCTTCCTTTCTTCCCCCCTCCTTCTTTCCTTCTCTCTCTTTTCTCCTTTCTCTCTTCTTTCTTCTTTTCTTTACTTCTTCTTTCCCTCTCCTCCTCTTCTCTCTTCTTCCCCCTTCTTCCCCTCTTCTCTTCTTTTCCTCTCCCCTTTTTCTCTCTCTCCTCCCTCCTCCTTTTTCCCCTCCTCTCCTCCCTCCCTCCTCTCCTCTTTCCCTTTTTCCTTCTCTCCTTTTTTTCTCCTCTCCTCTCCTTCTCCCCTCTTTTTTCTCCTCCCTCTTCTCTTTCCCCTCCCTTTCCTTCCCTCCTTCTCTCTCCCCTTCTTTCCTTCTCTCTCTCTTTTTCCCCTTCCCTTTTTCTTTTCCTCCTTTCCCCTTTCCCTTCCTCCCCTTTCTTCTTCTTCTCTCTCCCCTCCTCTTCTCTCTCTCTTTTTTTTCTCTCTTCTTTCTCTCTCCCTCTTCTCTCTCCTCTCCTCCTCTCCCTCTCTTCTCTCTTCCTTCTTTTTCTTCTCCTCCCCTTCTTCCTTCCCCTTCTTCCTTCCTCCTCTTCCCTCTTCTTTCTTCTCTCTTCTCCTCCTCTCCTCTCCCCTTCCCCTCCTCTCCTCCCTCTCTTCTCCTCCTTACTCCCCTTCTCTTCCCTTTCTCTTTCCTCTTTCTTCCTCTCTTTCTCCCCCTTTCTCCTCCTCCCTTCTCTCCTCCTCTTCTCTTCTCCTCTCCTCTCTTCCTCTCCCTCTCTTCCCCCCTCTTTCTTCTTCCTCTCTTCCTCTTCCTTTCTCTTCTTTCCTCTTCTCTTCCTTCCTCTCTTCTCTCTTTCTCTTCCCTCCTCCTTCTCTCTTCTCTCCCCTCTTCTCCCTCTCCTCTTTTCTCTCTTCTCCCCTTCTTCTTACCTTCTCTCTCTTTTCCCTCTCCCCTCTCTCTCCTCCCTCTCCCCTTCTCTCTTCTCTCCTTCTCTCTTCTCCTCTCTTCCTCCCTCTTTTCTTCCCCTCCCCCCTTTCTTTTCCTCTCCCTCCCTTCCCCTTCTCTCTCTCTCTTCTCTTTCCTCTTCCTCCTTTCCTCCTGATCGTCTCCTTATTCTTAACTCAAAAGTTTAAAAATTTAATTGATGGCATTGCTCCTGTGAAAGTCAGCAAAAAGACTGGCAGACAGAAATCAGCTTGGAGAAAATGAACATCAGTACAGAGTATGAAAAGTCAATGCAGAAAAGCTGAGCGGATGTGGCAGGAGACGGAACTTGAAATTCAATGTAGCATCTATAAAGACAGCCTTCATCTGTTGAGAGACTGACAAGCCACAGCTAGACAGACCTTCTTCTCAAACCTTATAAACAGTAACTCAAACAACACTCACACTCTTTTTGCTACTGTTGAGAGACTGACAAACCCCCAAGTCAGATTCCCAGTGAAATGCCCTCTGACAACAAATGCAATTAGTTTGCATCCTTCTTTTCTGAGAAGATCAATAATATCAGGAAGGCGATTAGCACAACCCCAAGTTATGCAGAGGTCAGACAGCAACCACCTCCCTATGGCTTCGGGAAAAAAGAAATAAAATAAATCTTGGTCTTAACAAAATAAGAAAATAACTCACATTTGGGTTGACTGAGTCCTCCCACAAGAGGATTAAAAGAAATCCTTTAACAAATTTCTATCAACAAGTCAACCCCAAACACAATAAAAGTCAGCAGAGGGTACTCTTGCTCCAAGTCTCCACACTCCAGACATCTCAGCCCTGCCTTTTAACTCCAAACATTTCCTCTAGTGGGCCAATCAGGATGCAGTGCAGTTATCAGCAGAATCATCAACTAATTGAACTCCACCTGTTAGTCCTTATCAGTGTTTGAGAGAGAAGGAGAGAGAAAACAAAAACAAAGCACATACACAAAACAGACACTCCCACTTAGGTAGGTCCTGGGACGCAACACCCCCACTACAAGTTTTTAACTAAAAAAAAGTTTGTAAATAACCCCATCTCATTAATACACTTAACTTTCCACTGAATGGACCCTGGACAGGGCATCAGCCACAACATTCTCTGAGCCTTATGGCAAATATCAAGATGGTATTCCTGGACTATCACTATCTCTGGTTCGAATTAGCCATTTGTGACAGAAAACAAGGAGGGTTTCAGGTCGGTGTAAACAATGGATTAGGTACAGGTACCTCCCAGTACACTCAAAGTACGGCAACGCTTGGAAACAGTTCCAATGACTCCTTTTCAATAGTGTAAACCTCTGTTGGCACCTTGAAAACTTCTAAGAGCATCCACCTGTAATTTGAACAGGAGGGCGAAATTTGGAGCAGACAACACTGGTGCATTACACAAAATATCCTTGGCAGCATTAAAAGCATGAGCACATTCTGGAGTCCACACAAATTTCTTAGAGGTACTAAGAAGGTCTGTAAGTGGGGAAACTACAGATGCAAAGTTTTTTACAAAAACCTCTATAGTACCCGGTCATCCCCAGGAATCTACGCAGTTTTCTTTTGGTTGTAGGAATGGGAAATTCAACAACAGCAGATATTTTCTCCTCCACAGGACATACCTGTCCCTGCCCAATCTTTTTGACTAAATAGATAACAACAACCTTGGCAAAAATCACACTTTGCAAAGTTTAGAGTTAGATTGGCAGCGGCCAACCTATCAAACACACAGTTCAACTTTTCAACATGATCTCTCAACACAGATCAATAGACAACAATATCATCCAAGTAAGCCTCACAATCAGTAACTCCTGACAATACTCGATGCATAAGCCTCTGAAACGTAGCTGGTGCGTTTCGCATCCCCAAGGCCATGACCTTATATTGCAGGAAGTTGTCAGGAGTCACAAAGGCAGAAATCTCTGATGCCCGAGCAGTCAAAGGAACTTGCAGGTAGCCTTATAGGAGATCCAACTTGGTGACAAACTGCAACAAACCCACCCGGTCAACACAATCCTCTAACCTTGGTAAGGGGAAAGAGTCAGGCTTAGTGATGGCATTTACCTTATGGTAATCCATACAAAAACGCAATGAAGAAGTCTTTCATCTCAGATCATGAGTTCGGACTACATAATTAGTTTCATTTAGCTGCCTATCCACAATATATGGTCCAACAAACTTGGTTTGCAATGCAGACCCAGGCACAGAAAGTAGAACCATCACAGAATCTCTAGGCTGAAATTTACGGGAAACTCTTTTCTGGTCATAACGAACCTTCATTCTAGGCTGTGTGGCAGCCAGATGTTCTTTAGCCACCTCACAAACCTTCTGAAGACGTGCACGGAAAGAACTGACATATCCCTGCATGGTCACTGGTGACAAAGGTTTAGAGACCAGCTGTTCACGGAGCAATTTCAAGGGACCATGAACTGTGTGACCAAAAACAAGTTCAGCTGACCTAAACCATAATAACTCTTGCACAGACTCACGTGCTGCAAACATTAACAAAGGCAGCCCCTCCACCCAGTCTTTGCCAGAAGCAAGGCAATACACACAAAGCATGGACTTGAGCGTTTGGTGGAACCGCTCAAGTGCACCTTGTGACTGGGGGTGGTAGGCACTTGAGGTTTGATGACTTACCCCAAGTTCTGTCAATAGGCCTTTAAACAATTTGGAAGTAAAGTTAGTCCCTAAGTTCATCTGTATGACTCTTGGCAAACCGAAGACCGAGAAGAATCTCACTAACTCCCTTACGACAATGTTGGCTTTAAGTGATCGCAGGGGAATCGCTTCAGCGAACCGTGTCGCTGCACACATCATCATCCGAATATATTGATGGCCTGATTTAGCCCTCGGCAACGGGCCGACACAATCAAGAATCAATCTGTCAAATGGTTCTCCCATCACTAGAATTGGTTTTAATGGCGCTGGGGTAATCATTGCTTTAGACTTCCCCGCCACCTGACATACATGACAAGACCGACAAAACTTTGAAATGCTGGATTTCATACTCTGCCAGAAGAAATACTTTGAAACCCTCTTGAAAGGGTTAGTAATACCCAGATGACCTGCGAGCACATTCTCATGAGCCAATTTTAAGACCTGGTCTCAGTAACCAGAGGGTAAAACTATCTGAAATAATGTATTCCAGCTAGCCTCTCTATTGGAGATACTACACTTCCACCGAAGCATTAAAATACCATTGTCCCAAAAAAAAAGCACCACTAGCTTTAGGCTTTTCAACTAGATCAACTGCTGCATCAACACAGTCCCTCAAACTCTGATCTGATTTTTGGGCAGCTGCTAACTGTTCCCTTCCAACTCTTAGAGGACACAGTTCACTGGTTTGATTTAATTCATCAGAGTAACGAATAACTTGCATTCCTCAAGTTTTAGAGAGGAATTCATAAATGATTTTGACCAGTCAATAACATCTTCAAACTTCCAGTTCTGTGCAAGAAGGAAAAACTGAGGGAAACAAACTAGCAACATCAGACTTTATTAGAGGTTCAGGTGTCTCGAAAAGCTGGACTCAACCTATCACTATCCTCAGAAGGGTTGACAAAAGCAACACTTTTAGCTTTCGTGGATTAATTTTTCTGCTTCCAAGACCTGCATTCCGAAATTAAATGCCCTGGGTCAGTAATAAAAAAAACATACATCACTTGGTCAAATTCAGACGCTTTGAATCAGGCTTGTGGAAACTCTCTGATTTTGGATGACCTGCATGAACCGAATCAGTAATGGTATCATCAGCAGGAGATTGGTTTCTACTCTGGGGCACAAAAGGAAAAACACTTCTGTGCATTAGCACAAATTCATCGCATGATAGCAACAGCATCAGACAGCTTAATCACCTTTTTCTCGTTTAAGTGCACAACAATATTCTCCGGCAAACAACTTTTAAAATCCTCCACAAGAATTAACTCTCAAAGTTGTTCAAATGTGGACACTTTACTAGAACACCATTTGTCAAAGAGATTACCCTTCTCTCTGGCAAATTCTACAAAAGTTTGTTTGGCTGCTTTCACATAGCTCCGAAACTTCTGCCAGTATACCTCAGGTACCAATTCATAAGCTCGAAGCATGGCAGTTTTAACAATGTCATAATCTAATGACTGTTCAATAGGCAAGGAAGAGCAAACTTACTGGGCTTTACCCTCCAAATTACATTGTAGGAGTAAAGTCCACATATCTGGGCCACATGTTTCACAGCTACATCGTTCAAATGTAGTGAAATAGGAATCTACTTTGTTTCAGAAAAATATACCTGCTAACATCAACATCTTCCTCCTTCCCTGCTCCATCACCAGGAGTTAGAGCAGTTGGAGCAGACAGGATGCTACCGGAGACCACCCCAGGCAAAGGGGTCACTGGAACATTATCAGACAAGATCTGTGGAGCAACTGACCTATGCTCTCGTTCACAATCAAACCCTAATCTGCCCTCGAACAGCAACATCTGATTATCATATTCCTGCTTTTTAACCAGTAGATATAATTCTTTCAATTTAACTGCCAATGGAAGCCCACCTGGTTTCATCTCAGGAACAGGAGAGGACTTTACGGCCAGAACCCCCTAATAACAGGGGTCTTGTCTCCACTCCCACCCACTCCCTAAGACTCATCAGGTAAAAATTCCTTGATCCTAGCAAAACTTGTTTGCAATCTCAGTCTTATTAATACATTTAGATAGCCCCTGGATACTGAAATATTAAAAAAGTCAGCCTCGCAAATGACTTAAAGTCATCTTTACGGCACTTGTTAAATACCTCAACAGTAGGACAAAGAGTAAATGAAACTGAATCAAAATCCATAATCACTCAATGTCTTCTCCTCCACCAAAAGAAAGCAGCCAAACAAACAAGCTGACGAGCCCACAATTTATTACATACCTCCCTAGTCTAGGGATGGGAAGGAGTAATTAAGAAAGTGGTGGAGAAATGGAGGGAGCTTTCCCACTCTACTGACTCAAACACAACAGCATGATCGATGCAAAACAGAATAAAATTGATTGAACGCAAGGAAACAGAAGCAAGAATTTCAGGAGAGGTCCACAGGCCAACATAACAAACAAAACATACTAACTCCCAAAAGCAACCTAACTAATCTAACAAAATAAAGGGGGAAAGTACGAAGAAAGATTACACTAACTCCCTTGCTGCTCTTAAACAGAAGAAAAAGTATAATCAAAATAAATGGCAACCACCTCCCTACGGCTTCCCCCCAAAAAAGGGAGAAAAACAAACAAAATAAATCTTGGTCTTAACAAAATAAGAAACCTCATATTTGGGTTGAGCGAGTCCCCCACAAGAGGATTAAAAGAAATCCTTTAACACATTTCTATCAACAACAAGTCAACCCCAAACACACGAAAAGTCAGCAGAAGGTAATCTTGCTCCAAGTCTCCACACTCCAGACATCTCAGCTCTGCCTTTTAACTCCAAACATTTAGTGGGCTAATCAGGATAGTGCAGTAATCAGCACAATCATCAACTAATTGAACTCCACCTGTTAGTCCCATCAGCTTGAGAGAGAAGGAGAGAGAAAACAAAAATAAACAAGGCACATACACAAAAGAGACACTCCCACTTAGCAAGGTCCTGGGACGTAACAAAACAAAGATGAATGCATACCTTGACTCTAGGCCTCTAACAACTAAAAATCAAGTCACAAATCTTGGTGTGACTCTGGAGACAGACCTTAGTTTCAGTAGTCATGTCAAAGCAGTAACCAAATCAGCATACTATCATCTCAAAAACATTGCAAGAATTAGATGTTTGGTTTCCAGTCAAGACTTGGAGAAACTTGTTCATGCCTTTATCACCAGCAGGGTGGACTATTGTAATGGTCTCCTTACCGGCCTTCCCAAGAAGACCATCAGACAGCTGCAGCTCATCCAGAATGCTGCTGCCAGAATTCTGACTAGAACCAGAAAATCTGAGCATATCACACCAGTCCTCAGGTCCTTACACTGGCCTCCAGATATATTTAGGATTGATTTTAAAGTACTTTTACTCGTTTATAAATCACTCAAATGCCTAGGACCTAAATACACTGAACAAAATTATAAACGCAACACTTTTGTTTTTGCCCCCATTTTTCATGAGCTGAACTTAAAGATCTGAGACTTTTCCTATGCTGAGTTTAGTTATGTGCAAATGCATAGATAAACAGCACTTTGTCAGCAGGCATTTCATAATCTAGAATGACAAAAACATTATTAATAATTCTGATATAACATACCAGTTGAGAATGCAATAAAATATGATGCTTTGTTTGTTATATTCCAATATTCCAATGAATATTATTCAGTTAATTAACATTTTCCTGCAAATTATTCTTCACTCTTTAGCCTACTAAACTGCTTATAAACCTACTTAAACTAGATTAAAATGAAGTATTATATTTCTGCAAAGTATTATGTTTCTCCCGTCCTTTATTTATTTTCTTCTTTTCAAAACATTAGACATTCTACATTTATTTTGCTTATTGTTAATATTAGTGAAGCTGCTGATGCTTTTTATAAATAAAATGTTTTTGTTGTTGTTTTATTTTTTCTATGCAAGAAAGGAGTGATTGTTATAAATAAAATAGTTTGTTCAGTTCAGTGGTGTTATATTATTAAAGTCAAAAACAGAAATATAACAGTAAATAAACAGCGGTTCTGTATATTGGTTATTCGGTACGGCTCAAACATGCAAATAATCGGTATTGGTTATAAAAAATCAATATCGGCCGATCACTATCCAGGACAATTTTGAAAACCACTGCATTTCAGAGACATATTGTTAAATGTGACTCATATACAACAAATACTTACATGCATGTTAATCGCCTTTTTTGGTAACTTCATGACATAACTAGACATTGCATGTTCATAATTTTATTTGCACTTCAATATCATACAGCGCTTTAATATTATAGAGCACGCTGCCATATTTGTGCATTGAGTTGAAGAGTGTGTGCTACGAGCACAGTATAACAGCTAACAGGACAGGAAAACTAATTTTTACTAACATATGGCCTGACAACATCTCATCTGACTGCAGTTCACTGTAGAGCTCCTCGTCACCTGTACCTTTTCTGTGCTTGTTTGACTCTTGCCTGGCGCTGAGGTGAAGTGGACTGTGCATCCGAAAAGACTCCTGTTTGATGAGCTCGTAAAGACATTATACCTCTAAATAAACAATTCTTGTCAAGAAGAAAGAGACAGAAGCAGTAGTTGTGAGTGGTGGCCAACCCTAGCTTAATTGCGTTAGATATTTTTAACACGATAACTTAAAAAAAATGAATCACATCCATTAACGTGCTAATTTGACAGCACTAATAATACAGTTTAAATACATTTTAGTTATTTTTTCAATGAAAGATCAAAAGAATAAACTATTAAGATTTATTTTCAATCTTCTTTGCTCATATTTACCAATTCTGAACTTGACTGTATATCACAACTGTTCAGTATGTTTTAACCACGTAATGTTTATTTTATGTTTCAGACATTTAAAGACTCCCTGAAGTGAAAATAATGTTTTAATGTTGTTTATATGTCTATGTGGTGTTGTCAATATGCTTTAAGACAAACCATGTGCCAATTCATCAGTCAACACCATTTTCACCTTAAAACTGTAGTTTACCAAAGACTCAAAAACACAGCCTTGATTTCTACCTCACAAATGTCATAACCCATCTTGTCAACTATGTTAAAAAGCAAGAGAAGCCAGGTTATCAAGGTATATTTTTCTGCCGATATTTAGCTGCTATATTTTTCACTATTTTCATGATGACGGCATGTTCTGTTTTCAGATGCAAAGCTCAGATCAGGATAAACGGGCTGGATTCAGTAGCGGATTAAACAGAGCCTTTATTTAGCAGAAGAGATGTCAGGATAAACGGGCTGGATTCAGTAGCGGATTAAACAGAGCCTTTATTTAGCAGAAGAGACAGAGCAGGTGAATGCGTTTGTTCCACAGTCCGCTCGAAGGAATGCCGTCACCCGATCCAGAGAGGAAGAGGCAGCGGCGACCCGACATCAGCCAGAAATGAAGCCAGAGAGGGGTGGCCGGTGGGTTGGATCCACTAACCCGAGTGATGACTGTTGCACAACAGCCAGAGACCAGAGGTACCGATGACTGCGTGAGGATTTCTGGGCCGATTCCTAAAGTAGAGAAAAGGAGGTGAGATAAACCGTTACTTACACAGGAGCCCGATGACAAGACACAAGGTGAGCACACAGACAAACCGAAGGTCGGATACCGGCACGAAAGTAACAAATAGTCTGACAACAAACAGAGAAACACAGGAACTATAAAGGAAGACATTAGAGGTAACAGGACCAGGTGGCAACCAATCTAGGTAACAAGCTGAGAAACAAGGAGGGCTGGAAATAATCAAACAGACACGCGGTGAGCTGTCAAACTATCCAAACTCACAACAAACACTCAGCAACAACCCCAAAAGGCAGGTGATTAGCCCAGAGACCCGACATCAGGTACATTCAAATTATTATTAATTATAAATCCTTAATTATTCTTTCAACCACAACCAATTCGAGTGAATTATGTATGATGTATATTATGATGTGTACTGTAGAAGCAATAATCCTTCATTCTTCTTCCAATCACATAAACTGCTGAAAAAAACTATAGTGCAATAAAAGTATTGTTTACTCCCCCAATTTTTTTTTTTTTTTTTTTTTTTTTT
>NW_024879384.1:9507-15631 GCF_018340385.1 Cyprinus carpio | reverse complement strand
ACTGTTTGTGTGCCGAACCTCAGGAGTTTCTGTATAAAGTTCAAAGAATCTACGTCTCTCTTTCTCCTCCTCTTCTCTTCTTTGTCGTTCCTGTTGTCTCTGTTTCTCCCATTCGTCTCGTTCTCTCTTCATCTCCTCTTGTATCTTTCTGTCTTGTTCCTCTGTGTCTTTAATCTCTCTTTTATATTGTTCTTCTCTCTCTCTTAATTCTTCTTCTCTTCTCTTTCTCTCTTTCTCATGATTCTGTCTTTCTTTCTCCATCATGATCTTCATTCTCTCTCTCTCTTCTTCATGTTTGAACTGAAGATCTTCTTTCTCTCTCTTACTTCTTTCTCTTTCTCGTTTAAGTACATGATTATATTCATCCCAGATTCCCTGTTCTTTCTTCCTCCATTTCTCCTCCTCTTCTTCTCTTCTTTGTCTTTCCTGTTGTTTCTGTTTTTCCCATTCCTCTCGTTCTCTCTTCATCTCCTCTTGTATCTTTCTGTCTTGTTCCTCTCTTTCTTTAATCTCTCTTTTATATTGTTCTTCTCTTTCTCTAAATTCTTCTTCTATTCTTTTTCTCTCTTTGTCATGATTCTGTCTTTCTTTCTCCATCATCTTCTTCATTCTCTCCATCTCTTCTTTATGTTTGTTCATCAGTTCTTCTCTTTCTCTGATTACTTGTTCCACTTTCTCCATCAGTATGTTCTTCTGTTGTTCTTGTATTTGTCTCTCCATCTCTCTGAACATCTTACATGAGTAGTAACTCTCTCCGTTCTCTTTCACCATGTTGTCTATCTTCTGCAGTAGATCAGTCACCTGTGTTCGGTCTCCAGTCTCATTATTGAACACATGGTATCTGTTTCCACACGCTTCAATCAGATGATTCAAAGGAGATCCAGGTTTTCCCAAAAACTGTTCAATGGTTTTGTTCTCCAGATCATCTCCTCTGGTGAAGAGACACCGCGGTAGCGCATTAATGAGTTTTCACGAATGTCTCTTGGATAATCTTCACTGATTTGTCCTAAACTGAGCACATTGATGAAGACATGTGGTCCAGGCAGGGTGACCCCACATGGGTCCTATGAGCTCAGGATGCATGCGAGACGGCAGTTGGTGATTTCCCTGGGGTTTCTCTTCAATACAGAGTTCAAGTATCAAACAGTCCCTGGCGTGGCCGGAGTGGGCACGGAGTAACATGTTCGGCCCATCAATTTCAGATGGTTCTCTCTGACTCTCCTAGAAATGCCTCTCTAGAAATGCCTCTCGCTTTAAAATGCCTCTCTTCCTAAGACTAGTGTTTCCAGTTGCACTTTTTCCGAGTCCATTTTTTCCCACAGCCACAAATCCTCGAGCTTCATTCTATCTTTTCTCGCGCTCTGGTTGCGAACCTATAACCGCGGAAAGGCATCATTTTTAAAGCCTAACAGTTCTTTTTTGTCTGGACAAAATTTGATTCTGTAACATAAAAGAGGTCTACTATCTTCTTGGTAAGTATAGTATATGGAAGTCAGATTTACATGCCACTCTATCAGAAGAGACATATCGGTCTGCTTTTCTATATTTTACCATTTTAGTGCAAATATTTTAGAGGAAATATGCAGCACAACTAATGAGTTTCACTATGAGCTGCATGTTTAATATGGATCAGGAAACATTTTTAACTTTTTGAAGCTGAATTATTTTGAAGCATTTCATAGATTTATTTTCAAACACAAATGAATCAGATTGTAAAATAACTAAGCTTCACTGAACACTTCACTTCAGTGATTGGCCAAAATGATCAGATTGACTTTTGTAATAATCTTAATTTCCCATGGAACACTGAAGCTTTGAATTTTTAAATCGTGTTTTGAATTTTCGAACTTTAGAATGTTGAATTTTGTGGTTCTTTTGTTTAAAATACAAATGTATAAAGCTCTAATATAGAATCAAACTCTACTGTAATAAAAAATCAATTTCGAAACATGCTCTGTAGTTTAAGACCCAAACTGATGTTCTCCTCATTACCTTGTGACAGTACATGTGTCTCTAGTGACTGAATTTTCTTCTTCATCTCTTCACAGATTTCAGCAGCTGCGCATCCAGAAATGAGGCTCGTGGAGAAAAATCGTGGCAGTGTCTCTTGCGTGTTAAGTTTTTCCTCCGCATCTGCTCAATGCTTCCATCACACAGACACGGTGTGTTTGCAGGTCGATGAAATGATGTCGTCCTCAAATCTCTCCATGACGACTGTGTTTCTCGTCATTCTGGCTTCTTTCCTCTCATTGAGAGTTCTGCTGTCTGATTCTTCTGAATCCGGCTTTTGATTATCATGATGTGTGATGTGATTCTTGAGCTGAAGATCCTCTGGATCTCCTCACGAGTTCCTGATTCTTGCTGTTCCAGCAGTTGTGGATCCACTGCAAGGACTGCATGAGGAATTCGAACACTCGAGAATCTCTCTGGGATCAAGAGAGTACCCACAGCGGAGAGTTCCTGCACGGCATCGCACCTCACGTCCTCAGCTCCTCTTGAGTTGGAGACCGATCAGAGCTCGGAAGCTCGATTACAAACCGCAGCTCCATGTCCTGATCTTCTGTCTGTTGTGCTGCAAGATCAGATCTGATATGAAATTGGAATTTCAAATCGTCCAGCATCACGCTCCCACTACACAACGAGATTCAGCTTCACACATTCTGAAACCTGAGAACAAAAGAAAATAAAAACATTAATGTGTCTATATCAAACATCAAAAATATCATCACACAATATCATCTATTGTGAAATACTGTGAACCTTCAGCACAATCCAGTTGTCGCCCCATCGTTCATCTTCACAATGTCCTCAACTCTGCAGAAGATCATCAGGAGAGCTGCTTCCCCTGAAGAAGACTGAAGTGGTCTGCTTGCACACTTCTGAATGATGTTCTGTAGGATGTCACTCAAGGTTTCTGTGGGCTCTTTTGTGTTGTGGAGCTTTCATGGGGTGTTGATAACCCTGGTCAGAGAGAGAGCACAACCTGCTCTCACATACTCCTGATCTTCTGCTGAACACTGCTCATGTGTGAGGAGCAGAACGATCACAGCGTGAGGTCCTGGATCAGAGACAGATTGCACACACTCAGTCCTTCACTGTCTGTGTGATCGGATGAGCTGTAAATGTTCCGCTGGAGCAGTCTGAGGACTGATTGGATGACCATTCACGTCTCGGTACTTTCAGTCTTCCTCTGACTCTCTGTACAACATCTGGAGGGAGCTTCCACGGTCAAACGCTGCTCGTCTAAGACGAAGTTCAGACTGTTTTCTGATACGCACAGTCCAACGCTGCCTCTGTCGCTGGGCTTTTCTTGACCTAAATGAAAGTTCCCACCAGCAGACGGTTTTTCTTTCTGACACCTCGAACCCAGAAAACAATCCTCCTCACTGCCAAAGAGTCAAATCAGACATTCAGTTGTTTCATCATCCTCACTCACTAGCTAATTAGTGTACTAACACATGTGATATGTAACATGTTATGATGCCAGGATCTTGATCTTAATCCAACATCACAGATCAAAATAACCAGAATCCAGCAGCAGAAGATACATTTAATCACTTGAGTTTTGATGGGGATAAACTGTATAGACTTACTCTTAGGAGGATCGTCTTTGCTAAGAAAACACCTATGAACAAAATATTAAAACACAATAACTGGTCTTCTCCTATGAGGAGGATTGTGGACGACAATCACTGTATGAAACAAAAGACCTTCATCACCCAACAGAAAACATCTAAAAACAAAAAATTAAAACAGCAGAACAAAATAATCTTAAAAAATTTTAATTAAATATGCAAATTTGTTTTTTTGTGTTTAAAGCCATTCCAGCATATGAAAATAATTTCATTTAAAAACAACAAATATGCAAAAAGAAATTGATTTCCTTAGATATGATGTATACTGCTTCTGAATGTAAATAAAGTGTTTCAAGAAATTACACTTTTATTGACAGAATTGAATGAAGATTTTTTTAGAATCATTTTAATTCTTCAGCTGATGAGGTTGACATGTTGATATTCTGTTCTGATGATCTTATGTGACTCTTGATGCGTCTGTTTATCGTCCTGTAAGAGATTTCAGTGTTTTTCAAACAGTAACACAGTCTCTGTTCATTCGTCCATCACTGTTCTGTATCTTTTGTTCCTGCTGTTTGTCGTTCAGTTTTCTGTTTAACTGCAGTATCCTGAATCTCAAGCTCTTGCTGTGAATCACTGAACAAACACACTCTGATAACACTCACTCTACGTTCAGAATTTATTCAGCAGATTACTTAAAACAGACTGAACTCAGTTATCCAAATGACTGAAAGAATGCTATGAAATGTTGAATCATTTTTATCTCCACATTCAGAATGTATGCAGCTGTTCTTAAACCAAAAACCCTTCACAAGAGACAATAATCCTGCTTCTAAACACTGAAAGGCTTTTTTTTTTTTTTTTTTCTGCTGTTCTGGGACAGAAGATGAAAGTGAAAATGTTACAGCTATTACATTCATAAATTAACTAAAGTCATTATTTAATATTGCGCCTCATAATTAAGTTTCATATCACAAACATTAAGAGAGTATGTGATACCTGTATTTTGAGGTTTCATCGTTTAGGCATTTCTTTCCATGTTGCTCAAATAATAACAGCAGGAAGAAGTTTGTAGGAGTCGTGCTTCCCTGTACAGGGAACAGTGGTGCCTCGTCAGGGGAGGCACAACTTCCCCAAAACTTTGAGGTGAAAATGAGGACGATTTAATATTAATACAATTCACAATTCATTTCAGTTCATGTCTCAGAACGTGTATTTTGTCTTTGTAATTTCACAGTTGTAATACCATAACGTGAAAGCGCCGCTTTTCTATCGCGAATGTGCCGAATGTGCTGATGTGTTTACACCCGCTGAGCTCTGCACGAGGAGGCTGCAGTCCTGGAGCAGATCTACCCCCCTGTAGTTCCTGATGCGTCCAGCAGGGGGCCATCAGAACAGAAGCTACACGAATCAGAGGTAGCCTATCTGAGGCGATATGACTAAATAGGCTATTGAGAATTCACCAGCACATATTATATTTTTCCAACTCTAATGCATACTGCTGCTCCTTTCTAGTCACTATTAAACTCTTCCCTTTCTTGATTAAAGCTCCAGGTGAAGGGTTGCCAGTTATCACAAAGCAAAACAAGCCTCTTAAAAACACAGTATAATAAGCAAATACCAGGGAACAAATTTAAACAATATAACTAGTATCTTACAAAATTAAAAGGAAGTAAATGTAATTTATTATGAATATTCCAATATAAAATATTTAGATATTATAAACTATTTGAAGTAAAACAATAACATGAGATTTAAAAATACTTTAGAAACACCTTATTTAAAGTTTAATTTCACCTACAAATTGCATTTAATGCCATTCATTTGGTGGCAGTTAATAAGTTGAGTGTGTTTTTACTAAATAAATAATTTACCAAATAAAAGAATAAGAAAAATCAAACAAGGTGCACTTTTCATTTCTAAAGTATTTGAGTTATTATATAAAGTCCTTTTTTTTTTTCGATTTTCAGAATAACTACATATATTAATGACTATATTGTGAAATACATCGTTTCTGCGAAATAAAATTAGTCATACCGTTTTTAAGCAGTGCTACCTAAAAATCTTAAATGTTTGAGTATCCCAGTGAACGGTTTTGCTCAAACTTATTAGCTGGTGTAACACAACATTTTAAGTAGTTTATACTAATAAATTTAAGTTATTTCTACAATCAAAGTCTCGTTTACCCCATTATAAATTTTAAGCCGATTTAGATTGAAAATTGTAAGTTTTTGTATTTTAAAATACCTACTGCTCAATTACGTAGAATGAGTTATACATCACAAGGAAGACACAATAGACAACTGGTGAATATTAAATGATTTCTTTTTTTCTTTTTCGTGTGGCTTGGACGTGGTGTCCGTCAAAAATAGGCGACTGTTCTTAGGATCGTAATAAATGATGGCATGAGCCTCCCTCAAGACGTACCATCACAAGAATTTTCTGTGCGGCATGGATGCGGCATCTGTCAAAAATAGACTAGGCACCTATCTTTAGAGAAGTGGCGCAGAAAGCCGCTTCTGAACACAAGCATTCACTAGTGTGGCCAT
>NW_024879384.1:7797-8460 GCF_018340385.1 Cyprinus carpio | reverse complement strand
TGAAGAAAAAACAAACAAATTAAAAGTTATAAAATAATAGTTCAGATTCATGGATTCAGTAAATAGATGATCTTTGGAACATTCTCAAATCATGCTGGAGAACAAGATCATCAGGTGTTTATGCAAACTTATGGAGTTCATGCCAGTAATATAATTTGTATTGAAATATTTTTGTGAATTAGGAAAATATAAGCATTATATTCTTGTACATAAAGAAGCTGTAGCTGTCATTTACATCTCAAACTGACTGAAGTTCCTCTCTGATTTTTTCTCAGAATTGCTGTGGTCTACTGGGTCCAGACTCCAGTTCATCCACTAGATGAGGTTCCTCATTCGTCAGCAGTATGAAGAATTCTGCTTTTACAGCAGCACCTCCAGAGTAAACAGCATCCAACAAGAGTCTTGTTTTCTCCTGCCGTGGTTCTGCAGCATGAACTTTACTGTACATTTCATCTGGAATCATTTTTTTGGTCCTCAGACCATCAGCAATAGCCATCACTGATGAAACGCTCCGGATGAGTTCATTTCCGTGTCTTTCCACAAATTCACATTCTGATTGAAAAAAAAAAAAATCTAATTACTTATCAGACAGTGTTGTTTGTGATAGAAAGAATAAGCTAATAGCAATGTCTTTAAGTTTATACCTGTGAGCCTTCTGTAAGC
>NW_024879384.1:2228-6414 GCF_018340385.1 Cyprinus carpio | reverse complement strand
TATTACGTATTGTTAAACAGCAGAAAACACATCAGATTTCAGCACAACAGGGTTAACGGTCATTCTACAGAACGTCCACCCTTGTATGGCAAGATGTCTTAAATGCATTTCTTTTTTTTTAACATTTAAACTTAGACCACATTATTATATATGTATGTCCATGCTTGTTTTTGTTTCCTCTCTGAGATATGTGAGTAGCTCATATCAGGCAAAGTTAAAAGGTTAAAAATTTATTTATTTAGAGATGTTTTACAAGATATATATTGTGCTAAATTTCCTACAGCTTCTTCTACATTATTTTATTTATATCTCAGGGAGGTAAGGTGTCAATCTCATTCATCTGAGTTCCATCCTTCAACAAAACCCGGTCACAGAAGACTTCTCCGTGGTCTTTTCTTAGCTATAAATCAATGCCAGGGGAGGCAGACTTGTTGTGTATACACTACAATTCAGTTTTATTTATTACAATTAGTAAATATTCTACAACTACTGTACAAGTATTAAATAAAGTATAAATCTGAGTAAGTTCTCTGCTCAAGGCAATATCAGCGATGGTTCTGGAGCCGGAGAGCTCTTCAGGTCCTGGAAGCAGCATCTGATTTCATCATCACTTCAGTCTTTTATAGACAGCAGGTGGATCCAGTGTCTTCTGACATCATACTGGAAATCCCCTCAGAAGTGCTTTATAAAAAAGGCTTGCATTCGTCTCATTTTATCTTCTTGGGGATTCTTTGCTCTGCTGTCTTTTACACTTGATCTGAAACCACAGCCGCTGAGGTAATGCCCAGCTTCTTTTCTCTTCAGCGCTCTCACTAATACATGTGTCATCTCTATGTGCTCTTGATTATACATCTTATAAACGATTTCTTAAGAAATTCTTAAAACAACAAGTGTGCTGTTTTACTTAATACACCACTTTCTCAATAAAACAAATACCATAAAGTGTGGTGTCTTTTCTTAATAAACCACTTTCTCAATAAAACAACTCTAGCTGAGACAGTTTCTCTTAGTACTGAATGTAATGATTTTATTAAATTAATAATAAATAGCGCTAATCTCCAGTGAATGCAGGCAGCACGAGAGGACGCGGAGCGGCACCGAGACGATTTGTTTGGAAAACTTTCTGAGTGCGCGCGGAGCGAGGGAACCGAGACAGCTGCAGCCTGGAGCACTGCGCGTGCAGAAAGGTTTCTCATTGGTGAAAGGAGTTTTACTGTGTTGAACAATCAGAGGTAAATATACATTAACGTAATTTCCTTTAGACAAGAGAAGGTGGCAGCGATAAGACGTGATGTAATTATTTATCATACGTTTATCTATGCTTTATATACCACAAATATGTATATTAAGACAGCTTGTTATAAAACGATCATAATTTTCCTTTGCGTTATATCTTGCAGCTTTAGTAATTAGTTTATTGTTGTTGTACATACTGTATTCACAGTGAGACAAAACGATGAGCGCATCTGCATCGAAGGCAAAGACTTTAGAGTTGATAGTTTGTATCGGCGTCCTTTTTGTGCCGCAATGACGGAGTTATTTGTTTAATATAAGGAGGACTGGACTGGAAGGACGAATTTAATTAAGATATAGTAAAAGTTAAGTGATAGCCTACAGCAGATGGCAGTAATTTTTTTTTCAAAGGCAACTATGGATGCAACTGAAGTAAAATAAAATAAAAAAGATTTCGCCTCGCGTCGCGGCGATGACGTCATCACCCGCGCGCTCACAACAACAGCGTCGAGTCTCGTGAGGAGAGCAGTTCGCGGTACTTCACGTGTTTACATTATTGTAAACACTCTTAACCGTTTATTTAAGCAACCATCTAAAGAGTTAATTTCTGATTTGTTTTAGTTTCTAATTCTGCTGACTAAAAACATTTATCACAGCGTGAGCGACGAGCATGTGCGGGAAAACTGATCAAGATCGACAGAGTTTGTGTATATGTTCGTTTATGATTGTTGTGATGGTTGGAGTGATGATGATGCTGGTACTGAATGCTCTTTATTATTAAGAGGTTTTAGAGTTTGGTCAGTTTTCTTCTGATATACTATATAATCGTATTATGTTTTAGTAGAGCAGTTTTTTAGTCTTTCAACAAATATCCTAACGCGAATAATCAGTTTTCTATCAGCAAACACTCAGAATAAAGTGATGATCTGCTGCTGATCCGAATGTCTTGTTTAATGAGTGTTTTATAGTCTGAGACTCATCAATATTAGTTATCAGCTGAGAAAATCCTCTTTATTTCATGATAATAGATCCTGTTTTCAACCTCATTCATATACTGATGACTTCAATATCTGTTCATTGACACCTTAAGATCATTTAATTGCTGTCAAGACCAAGAAAACAACACGATCATTTATGTGACCTTTTAAGCTGCGCCTCAAAAAAAGATGAGAACTAATCACAACAGCATTTTCCTTGTCTGGGATAACCATGTTTCCGATAAAACACAAAACTCAAAACCATTCAGTTAACTCATTCATCTGGTGGTTTATGTGTACCTTGCACATTTGTAAAATGTATTTGTGTGTTTATTCTTTCACTTTTTAAATTCTTACATTGTTTATATTTGGCATCTTTTAATTGTATGTGTTTTCTCAGCTCACAAGTACAAGCATCAGAGCATCAGGAAGAAGATAAATCTGCAGAGACAGAGTTTATTAGAAGGACAGAGAGAAAGAGAACATGAAGATCAGGAACCCTGCAGAATCAAACACACTGAAGAACAAACAAGTTGTGTTTATTCTTCATCCTTCAGTGATGAGGCTGAAGAGCATTTCAAGTTACCAGCAGTTCATCAGATTTAGTGTTTGTAGTTGAAATACCTCAAGAGTTGTAAAAGAAAAAGTTAAAAGTTAAATCAATAAATAATATAGGCGGACCTAGTACTTTCTATCTCAGGATACAAAATAGGGACTGGAAAGTAAATGTTCAAATTATATCCTGAGTGTTAAGTGAAAAATATTGGTCCAGTTAATTAGTTTAAAATGGTTATTAATTATCTGATAAGTTTTTAGTATAGTATATTAGTGTAAATATTGTATTTATAATGTGATATTATATTTGTGTAGTTGATCAAACATCAAATAGTTATCACTACAGAAACACTTACTGTATATCACGATTTGGATATATAGATCATTGAATCTTTTTGTAAGTGTGTGAAAATTATTATAATGTTGTGTATAAGTAAATCCAACTTTGCATCATATTTCTAAAAAAAATGTAACATTTTTTTGTATTGTAACTTTTTGGCAATTTTAGATCTGATAGAAGAAACATGTCAAACTGCTGAAGAAAAGAAAAATCTCTCACAGAGAGACTGAAAGAAGGAGTTTCTTTACTCAAAGAGAAGAGACAAAGAGAAAAGTTTCACCTGCACTCCAGTGTGGAAAGAGTTTCACATACAAAACACAATCTCAGTGTCCACATGAGGATCCACACTGGAGAGAAACCATTCACATGTGATCAGTCTGAGGAGGAAGAGATTCACACTTAAAGGACACTTTAAGAACCGTGAACATCCACACTGGAGAGAGAAACTGCACATCTGTGATCAGTGCGGAAAAACATTTTTAGAGCTTCACTCCTGAAAGGTCACCTGAGAAATACATTCAAGGAGAAACCACATTCATGTTCTTTCTGTGATAAGCTTTTACATCTGCATACTTTAAAGTTCATCAGAAAGAGACACACTGGTGTAAGAAGATATATGTGCTTTGAGTGTAGAGAAGACTTTTATTACAGCTGAAGATTTAGGCGTCACCCAGAGGATCCACACTGGAGAGAAACCTTACAAGTGTTCACACTGTGGTCAGAAACCCTGAGAACACAGACCTACAGAAAAATCATGAGAGGATTCACACTGGAGAGAAACCGTATCACTGCTCTGCGTATGGGAAGAGTTCCACTCCAATTGTTTTCTCTACGAAGTCATAAAATAAACAATCACAATAAGTAGTTCAAAGCATCTTCAAGGGTGTATTCCAGAAAGAGGTTCAACAAAACTTTCAGAGTTGTCTTACCCTGAGATGAGGAAACTCTTGAGTGTTCGGTTTCAGAACAGCTAAATTGTGTGTTCAGTCGACTCTGAGTAGGTTGGTTTGTGAGCTCTGCGCTGCTTTACAGCCGTTACCGGAGAATCCTGTATCTCTCCCGCTCTGATGGCAGAAAATGA
>NW_024879384.1:1102-1228 GCF_018340385.1 Cyprinus carpio | reverse complement strand
CAGCTGCAATCAAAATTACTCAACCCCTCAGAGACTGCAGTACTTTACAAATACAAGCTTGTCTGAAGATCCAGGATAAAATCAAAATTGCAGCTATAACAGTTCACTAGTATATTAAAAGTCAAT
>NW_024879384.1:755-830 GCF_018340385.1 Cyprinus carpio | reverse complement strand
GAAAAAGGACAATATCATAAAATGTTTAATCAGAGTAACTAAGAAAAACCTACAATGTACAGCTAAAGACTTGCA
>NW_024879384.1:0-436 GCF_018340385.1 Cyprinus carpio | reverse complement strand
ACTGTATGAAGGACATCATGGATTCTTTGAAGTATCAGGCCATTTTGACAAGAATTGTGATGCATTTGATGCAAAGACTGAAGCTGATGATCAATGGACTTTCCTGCAGAACAGTGATCCCAAAGCACACATCCAAATCTACTTCTGCTTGGTTCAGGGATCAGTCATAGAATTTTCTTGAGTGGCCTGTTCAGTCTCCAGATTTAATTCTCTTTGAAAATATCTGGTTGAATTTAAAGAAAGCAGTGCCAATGTGAAAACCAAAGATTATCAGTGATCTGGAAGCTTTTTCAGGTGAGGAATGGGCCAAGACTGTAGTAGAGAGGTGACAGAAGCTTCTAAGCACTTACATTTTAAAGAATAAAAGATTCTGCACAAAATTTGACTTTTTTGGAGGTTGAATCATTTTGAACATGAATGTTTAGAGCCAACTTTG
>NW_024879383.1:2073-3642 GCF_018340385.1 Cyprinus carpio | reverse complement strand
CATTCCAGATCAATTTTGTGGGTGAATCTGGTGTTCTAAAATTAGTTACCATAATTTAAAATTTTTGAAATGTGAGAAAACGCAAGTCAGACTCATTTCAGAGTCAGCCCGGAAAGCGAATCATTCGTTCTCAACTCTCTGCCTTTGAGTATTCAAAACAGTGCTTGTTCTGTGGTCTTATTTGTGAAGAAGAAAAAAGACTCTAAAAATCCTAACAGAGTGGAATCAGTTAAAAAATGTCAGACTTTAGATAGGTCAGGCCTTACCCATCCCAGCTATGAAGATGTGATTTTGTCTAAATGTGATGAGCGGCTTGGGATGATTGGGCAGAAGTTGTGAAATACTGGTGAATGGCATCATGGACCTGCCTGCAGCTGATGCTCAGTATCCTCCAAGTGTTACAAGTACTTTCCAGGAGAAGGTACCTGTGTGACTCAGGGTACAACTGCTAGTAAGCTAGTTGACAGCTGCCTAGCCGGTCATAGATACATGAGTTTCAAACAAGTCGGTGACTTGGACTGTCTCCGAGTTACGCTGATGTTTTTGTAGCTAATTCTGGGGAATTTGTGCGGCGGAAGCAAATGCTAAGCTAACCTATATGATTAGTAGCATAGGTGATGCCGTTATTGTACTGAGAGTTGGAAGGATGCCAGGCGGTTATTTGGCTTTACTTGGGCGGTACATAGGTAAATCCACTCCAAATTAAGTAGGACAAACTGGCCTCTTCAATGGCAAAGCGATGATGATATCCAGCAAGGTTGTCAGAAAAGTGCGGGCAGAGGAGTCCAAGAATGACTTCCATTGCCTCGTATTAGATATATGACCTTGGCAGCTTTACGCATGAAAGGATAATTTCAGATACAAGTCCAGCTCTCCTAGGGCATGTTTCCAGTCTTGTATCCCAGGAAGAAACGGTAGCCAAACCAGCACTCACACTTACTCCAATGCATCCAGCAGCACATCAGTAAAAAGCTGGAGTCAGACAACTTTAAGGGCTAGCTGTAAAGAACTTCATCACTTAAGTATGGTGGTTCAGAACTGGTTGAGATTTCAAATGAGCATGGTCTTGTTGTAACATATGATGAGGGTCCTCGGTTCCGGAAGTCAGCTGCCAAATATGCCTCAGATGATGCAGATAAGTACCTGCGAATTATTAGGACTGGAGAGGTGCATTGGCCTATTCACAGTTGGGGTGTGATAATTTTGATCTTGTAGTCTTCACACCCAATGGTTGCACGCTAACACATGCCATAGCCCACTCCAGTTTGTGCAGTTGGTTGCTAGATTCAGTTTACCGCTCTTGCGTTTGGCGGAGTTTTAACGGGGTCCCTCGTTGGATCTTCCGACTTGGGATTATTGCCTGGACATCCCTTCTGCCATTCTGGCATGGCCTAGTGACTTGCGGGGCCTGTCTTGTATGAGCTAATGTATATACTGAATATTTACATGTTTGGCGTGGTGTGGAGGTGAAGCCCTCTTGGTTAGCCTTGCCCGTCTGGTGGAGGGCTGATCCGGGTTGCCCAGACTCAGTTTTAACTCTTGCGTCTGGCGAAGTTTTAATTGGGTCCC
>NW_024879383.1:599-1428 GCF_018340385.1 Cyprinus carpio | reverse complement strand
AACTCACAGCATATGCAGAGGAAGAGTCTGAGTCCCGAGCGGCTGAGATCGAGATGTGCTTCAGTTGTAAATGATAACAGGCGTGCAACACAAAAGCCTCAGACTTTATATGTGTTCTAAATGAAACCCAATGAACCAGCACATTGCACAATAAAAGATGAAATATAATGCAAGACCTATCGAAATGTTTACCACAAACACAACTTGTATACTAATATTGCCGGAGACGCTTTTCGCCTCTAGGAGTAATAGCGTGAGATCTTGGGAGCTTGGAAAAAGTCAGGGGAAACGGCTCTAGTATTTATATCAGATCGCGCGCGCATCGGAATTTTGACGTAAAAAGACTGTTTTAGCGAGTAAAAAAATATATCACTATTTCATATATACTGCCCTTTATAAATTCAAGGTATTTTGTCCAGTACCTTATCCAAAAAATATGGCTGTTTTTTCAAGGTTTTCCAGGATTACATTCTCAAAAGTCAAATCCAAGTACAGTCAAGCACTTGTACGAACCTGTTATAAACACTTTGTTGTACAAATCTGTGTTGAAATTGTTCACATCATCTTGCCAAAAACAATGTGGAAATTACATGAACCAAAACTAGGTGAACCGTGTCAAAATTACATTATAAACTTGAAATAACTCGCTCACAGCCAGGTATTATTTATTTTATTTAACAGACATTCAGAACTGCTACTTTCTACCTTAAATGCAGCCTTTGTGATTTGATACACTGCACTAACCATAATCACAATTTGAGTTGATTTGATTAATGTTCAGTCTGATGAGAAGTGTAAAATATTTCAATGTGGTGGGTCACTGCATCGG
>NW_024879383.1:292-377 GCF_018340385.1 Cyprinus carpio | reverse complement strand
AGTTTTAATCTGAATATTTACCAGTATGTTTTAGCTGACATTTGACAAATACTGGTGATGATGACGAAGACACATAAAAAACACT
>NW_024879383.1:0-73 GCF_018340385.1 Cyprinus carpio | reverse complement strand
AGCTGGAATCAATTCAATGTGCATTGCATCACAAAAAATTTAAAGATTATCAAACATTGTTTTGTAACAAAAC
>NW_024879382.1:508246-508472 GCF_018340385.1 Cyprinus carpio | reverse complement strand
AAATCACCGGGCTTAGATGGCTTAACTGTTGATTTTTATGTCTTCTTTTGGAAAGACATCCGGGAGCTTTTATTTGAAGCCCTTGGCGAATGTATTTTAAAGCACAATCTTTCTCCCACAATGAAGCATGGTCTCATTACGTTGATCCCAAAGGCTGATAAAGATCCAAGTTTTATTGAAAATTGGAGGCCGATAACTCTTTTGTGTACGGATTACAAATAACTAG
>NW_024879382.1:430521-506270 GCF_018340385.1 Cyprinus carpio | reverse complement strand
CTTGTAGTTAAAAAAAAAAAAAAAAAAAAAAAAAAAAAGTTTGAATGGCCGCCAACGGACTTCCTGGAACTATCGGAAGTCTACATGAATCACGTGACAACCAAACATTTCGAACTTCCGTTGTCGCAACTCTCTCTCTCTATGGCTCTGGCAAGTGCAAGTCTGCAGCCAGACCCTTCTCCCCCTCACTGCAGCCGCCTACTCTCGCCTACATTTCAGGCGAGGCGAGGCGCATCTCAAACAAGCCTACTGCGACGGCTGAGTCAGCCGGCTGCTCTCGAAACGCTCTCGCGGTACTTCATAGTCACAACATTTCTAACTGTGGCGTCGACCCCAAGTCGAACAAAATTATTAACTGGCATGCACTGCTTCAAGTCAGATTGCGATCGGTCTGCGCAGTGCTGCATGAAGTCGAACGCACCTATTAGCTCAGGGGTTCTCAATCTCAACCTCTTTTTTTCCCACCGGGCCGCAATATGGTCCAAATGCAAGTCTCACGGGCCGCACGCATATCATTTACATAATTACGTCACCAATACAAACCAACCTGATTTATAATAGGATAGCCTAAATATTATGATATCTAATCGATTACATTCATTGAAATGTATAAATAATTCCCCATAAATAAAACACCTGATGCGGTCGGCTGACGCAAATTTTGTGAATTCGGCGCGAAGAGAAACGCACAATGAAGTTGCGATTGTAAGATAAGACACGGCGACAGAAAATGTGCGTTCAACAATGTAACCTAGTTGATTCCAAATATGGAAAGCACTTTCGAATTTAATAGGTTCTTCCCATAGATGTCTTGCCACATTTCTTCAATTAAGGATGATTGCTGGGTAGTATGGGTGTTTGCCTGAACTTCTTCAAGTGAGAAAATCCAGCACTCTCCTTCACTACTGATACTGTTATGTGTTCATTCGCTGGCATTTTCCACATTTATTTTTTCTCCCTTAAAAAACAAATTTGTCCATTCTGATGCTCCATTTTACCGAACTAATGGCTGTTGATGACTATTTGAATTGAATTCTGCCAATTTGTATTTGTATTTGTATTTGTTCGTTAAATGCGTAACGTTATGTGAGTATAGGTCTGGCTCATGTCTGAAAATAATATAAGCTATGAAAAACAAAATAATTTCACATAAAAACATTAGGCTATAGCTTATATTTCTTTAGTACATTTTTAAATAAATTAAAAATTAAAATTAATTGTAAAACTGAAAGTTATTTTTTTTTTTAATTGTGTTCAGCTTGGTGGGCCGCATTTGAATTCGTGACGGGCCGCGGGTTGAGAACCACTGCAATAGCTATATTTATTAGGCGGCAGATAGCCTAACTTGTAATGAAAATCTATAGACTATTCAAACAACAATTAATGCTCCCACAAATGGGGAATGTATAAAGAAAGCTAAATATATAAAAATAAGAAACTACATCACCCAGTAGCACTTCTGGAGTTATTCTTATTGTTTTTACTCTGTTTTGTCTGTAATCAATCAAGCAAAACCAACTTACAGACGATTTATCATATTACACAAACTGTTGTTTTGACACTGTTGCAATGCTTGCCAATGTAGCATTTCAGCGCCGTTACCTGTTCAAAATAATCCATTAAACAAGAATCGATTTAAGCCCAGCTAACAAAAAAAGGTCCCCAGGACGTCCCCTAAACGGCCTCTGCGAACGTCCCCCGGACGTCAGCGTGTAGGTGCCCCTGGAACGTCGAACGGACGTTCGCGAATACGTCCTGCCGGCCGTTCACAGTGGAACGTTCACACAGGACGTTCAGCGGCCAGTCTGCGACGTTGTAGGGGATTTCGGCTTTACAAATCCTCAATTGTCATTTTATGTTACTGTTTAGGCTAACCGCAAGCACAAACACCTAGACACATGCACATATGTTGGAACATAGTGGACTACATTTTAATTTAAACAATTTAAAAGTGTTTTTCTTATTATTTTTATTACATGTTAAAATTCCTTATAACGCACTATATACAACGAGAACAAAACAACGTTTTGCCATATATGTATATAAGGATTGCAAGAAGAAAAACAGAATCTATAATTAAAATTAATAATGTATAGTAAGCAAAAAGAAATAAAGAGAACAACTTCATCTAAGTCACCAAACGTACAAAAACAACAGGACGTTCATGAACTGACATAATTATTTCTTCAATAAAAAATGATTTTTATTCGGGAAATTTTTCAAGTGCGTGCGTGGGTCTGGGGGTAACCGCAATGCAGCTGTCTCTTTCTGCTTTATTCTGATGGTAGCTCCATGTTGGCTTTGCCTGTGACTAAAACAACGAAAGGAACACATTCATGTCATAAAACAGATCTAATATGTTTTCCTCTTGCAAAAACCCAGCAAAAAGGTTCTTCGTTAACCACTGGAAGCACTTCATCCACTCCAATTCTTTTTCTACCTGCTAATTAATTTTGTAAAGGGCAATCATCAAGTACAATAAACTGACATTCGAAGACGTAAACGCGAGTCCCCAAAACGGCCTGAATGTTCCTCCAAGACCTAATCAATGTGAACGTCCGAGGACTAACCTATCTCGAACTGCTGCTACGTCAAGGGTATCCCTACACGCTGACGTCCAGCATAATTATAGTCCGCAAGCACACGTTTAATGGGACCTTGTATTTTGTTACTAAAATATTTGCGTTTACAACACTCCAAACCTTAAGTGGGCAAAATTGCTGGTTAAGTTGTGTAGCCTGGCCTATGTGTAAAATGAACGTCATTCGCGTTGTCCTCACGGTGAGCTCAGTAAGCTTATTTTCCATAACGACCTTTATCACCCGCATGCTTATCCAGTAAACCTCATGAAATGCCTTATGAAAACTACCTTTATAATACCCATTACATAGAGGTAAGCTGAAGTTGTCTTATGACACTGATTGCTTTTTTTTACTAATGATCTTCTATGTTCTTATGCTTATTGGCTGCACGTAAAGACACTGTACGTGTAGCTTTTGGCACTTTGATTACGCGCGGCATTTCCTGCTTCTCCATCTGGCATCAATAAATGTCATAACATTAGCATAAAAATGCATATAGGTCCTTCTCAAAAATTAGCATATTGTGTAAAGCCTCATTATTTTCCATAACGAAATGATAAACTTAAACTGAACAAGTGATGCGAGATTAATGTGCACAAAGACTGTTAAAGTTGTGTATCCCTAGCCTATACGGTTGTAATACTCAAACGTCATTTTCGTTGTCTGCCACGTGAGCCTCATAAGCTTTAATGTTCCATAAATTACTTTGTCCACACGCGCTTATTCAAAGCCTTTACAAACCCAAATCATACCTTAACCGTCCACATAACTTGCCCACCTGACCCTTATACTGTTCCCACTGGCCCAACATATGACCTTTCCACAAGAAGCCATCCCATTCACTGCAGCGCCAAGAGGGCTGACATTGTTAAAATTCGAACTCGAATCCGCGCCCTGATACCGCATGTTCATATGGCAATATCGATATTGTTGAAAAGTAAAGTACCACACCAAAACTAAAGAGGGAAATCCTGATAGAAGATTTCGTGGCATAGCTGACCATTCCATATCTGCAAAGGACACTCGTTAGCTGCACGTGAGCCTATAAGCTTAACATCCAGGAGACACCGGCATATGAGTGCTTATACCATCTAAGAGTATGACTTGCCTTGATATGGGGAATAGAAGCAGTCACTGGACTGTCGCCTGTGCGGTCCAGTTTGATTATAGCATTCTTCATGTCATACGGATATCAAGGTGCCAGAACCGGATAAAAGATCATAGGGCTAGGATTCGCCATGCAAAGTTCCTGGCAAGGCCGCACTCCATTGAAGTCTGATGGTCTGGGGTGCTATGCGTCAAGGGCTGCGCCGGTGTCCAGTTGGCATTTTACCGGTTCTGGATTAATAGAAAATCATATTTTGAGACCCATACAATGCTTCCTTGTTGGCTATTGCATACAAATATACACCCATGCAACTTGGTTTTGTTGGTCCAAGGTACATAGTTGTTGTAAGTCTGTCTATCTGTCCTTCTGTCACTGTTTGTTAGTCTGCCATCCATCACTTTCTGTCCTGAGATGAAATAAAGGTGCTTTTTTGTCTGACTGTTTATACACTTCTGAATTAAATTTCATAATGCACTCAGGGCCTCGATAAACTGTTTTTTACAACGATCAGCGGGGCATGTTTTCGGGTGGACAGCAATCATCTCTTCCACACTCTGTCATTTTTGGTTTGTGTATCCTACTGGCGTACAACTAACATAATTATTTGAAGGTTGACTTTTTTTTGCTCAAACACTTCTTTTCTTTTTAATATTGGTATCTGAATGAAATATGCTTAATTTTTGATATGTAACTTTAGGCCGTTGCCACAAAATCAATTGGGAGTATTAAAAAGAATAAAGACTCAGAAAATATTTCAGCTGGCGCAACAATCAAAAATAGGAAAAGCTTAATTTTTATCAGCCATATTGGCGGGTACCAACAAACTTTTTCACAAACATACAAATTTCATAAAGACCCAGTATATGCCTGCCCGAGTTTTTCAGACTGGCCTTTGAAATGCAGCATTGATCCATCTTTCCATTTTTTCACTTAGAGGTACTGTTCTGACTTTCCCATTTTTCCTGTGAACATAACCACATTATCTAGAGAGATGGGTCCAAGATCCGTAGTTGAACCGATTGTATTTTCACTAGCTGATCTGCAACATCCCCTCTGAAGAGCGTCTCCGCTTTACATATCTCTGCAGCTGGAAAAACAAATACGATATTAGAACTCTGAACAAGAGGATAGTAATGCGGTTCACCACCTGAAGTTTTATGTGCTAAGAATAAATGGTTTTAACATTATCAAAGTGGTTTATGGAGCCTCTTTCAGATAGGTTTATTTTCGCAAAGTCAATTTGAGCCTCGCACTTAAGGTAGTTTGCACAAAAACAGTAATCATACCATGATTATAGCAAAGCTCAGGGGAGAGGAATATCTAAAATAAGAGATCAGGGCATAGTCTTCCATTGGATTCGAAATGGCAAATGCCCGAGAGACTTTCACCAGAAAATTATCGAGGCTACTGAAATAACACGTTCCTGTTGCAAGCATCGTAGAAATCCACTGACAGAACTGCCTTGTAACCGTGGTCGCCGCCTCAGTGGCACACATCATTCAAAGGCGCTAATTCTCAGTTACATTGTAGATTTCTGTGCACCAATTATTGTTTGAAACAGAGTCTTCAGACCTGACATAACTACACAATGGCGAATATTTAATTAAAGAGACATACCTAACACTGTCGCTAAGTACCGCGCCACATGTATGACACGTTCCCGGATTACGATGAGTTTAGTTGTCGAGCAATCCTGAAGCCACCCGTATATTCTGTTGAGTTTCCTAAACAAGTCACAATTGGATGTACCCTCAGAGTAAGCGATAAAACATTGTGGTGTGTGCTACACACGTGTATGTCATGGCGCGTGCTTGTGTGGTGGGTAACGTGAGTGATTCTAGCGTACCGCTAAAAACGGCCACTTGAGCAGAAAGATTTTATTGATTAGGGGAACGCTATGAAATTGTGGTGTTTCCAAAGACGCGATCTAAAATGGGCTGCAGCTGCAGATAGAAACGCAGGTGGCTGCACAACGCTACCGTATATTCTGAAAACGCGCCCAAAGACAATATTGATGGCAAAATTACAAAATACAGCATTCAGCTCACCACCGTTAAAAAACACTACTTTAAAGCAAAACAAAAAAAGAAAAAATTCAATATTTACTATATGCTCTTTATAATTTTTCATTTGTTTTGAATTCTTTCTCATTACCTGCCGGACAAAGGTCGTCCGACTGAATTCCATCTCAAACAGAACAGAGCGCCCCCTGGAGGGAAATATCCGCACTGCTCTGCAGTGGAAGACCAGCCACCACTAAACGGTTTTGGTCCAAGTTAATGTTTGCGTCCTGTCGTACTACTGTGTATAAAAAGTGCAGTTAACGTCGCTTCGTGTAAAATAAAACACCGATGTTTTACGCACGCAGCCCCATGCCGTTCCATCTCCACAGAAGCTGACCTCAGGTGGCTGCAGTTATGGTTTTTGAACGTTTTGGAACTGAATGACCATGCTGCTGAAGGCAAACCTATATCTAGATAGGAGACACTTATAACCATAATTTTAGTCAGACATTTATCATTGATGTTGAGCTGTTACAGTATCCACATTTTATTAATAAAATGAAGTAGAGGGCGATTGATGTTGTCTTAAACTCAGTACACAAAGAGAAATCTTTAAAAACAAGAGCATCATGGAACTCAGCAGTGGACCTGTTAAAGGTGATTAATCGATATTGATGATGATGGTTTTTCCATCCCGAACTGAGATTCCACATATCGTCCTGAATATGTTCGGGAGAAACTTATAACCGTAAATGAACCGCTGAACACATATGGAGATGTGGACGCCATAGCAAAGAGCCACCCAGGCATTAGCAACTTAGAGCCGGTGGGGGGTGGAACTGGGACGCCTCATCGCGACCTCGGATTGAAAAAAAAAAAAAAAAACAAAAGGTATAGTATTTCATCCTCTGATACCTCCTTAGATAGAGTGGACATGGACGAGCCAACCCCAACATGCAGTGCGTGGCGTCAGGCGCGAGAGGTTTTATTTAACAAAAAACCAAACACAGGAATAAGGTCCAAGGGGAACAGGGTCGCAAAAACAACAGGGAATCTGTCGCCGTCGTGGGCTGCGGGTCGTTGGTGTCTGGATGTCGATGGAGAAGGTCCCAGGGTAAGGGGGTCGATCCGGCGGCCGCAGGCGCGCTCCAGCCTCTTCGTCCGTGGGGCGCGAGGGGCGCGGCTTCTTCAGCGGCTGTCATCCTCCTCGCTGGGCGCGCGGCGCTTGCAGGGGCTGGACGGCCCGGCATCCTGCCTATCACATGATCATTTAGAATCCCTGCTAATATTCTGATTAATTATGGGAGTGTGGAACAAGTTTCGGCTGTCTAATATATTGATGAATAAAAGGTTATTAAAAAGAACTGCATTTATTCAAACATAAAATAAAAAATTCTAATAATATATATTCTAATAAATATTATTTTATTTACTATCACTTTTTATCAACTTAACACATCCTTGCTGATAAAGTATGGATTTATTTAAAAATAAAAAAAAAAAAAACAATGACGGACCCCAAATTACTGACCAGCTAGTGTATATTGTTTATTACAAAACTATTTAATTTTAAAAAACATAGCTCTTCTTTTTTTTTTTTTGTTGTTTTACTTTTTTATTCATCAAAGTATCCTAAAAAAGTATCACATGTTCTGAAAAAATATTTAAGCAGCAGAACTGTTTCCAACTTTGATAATGATCATCATATTAGAATGATTTCTAAAGGATCATGTGACTAATGATCCTAAAAATTCACTTTGCTTTGCATCACAGAAATAAATGAGAATTTAAAGTATAATAAATTTTAAAAACTATTATTTTAAGTTGTAATAATATATCACAATATTACATTTTTCTGTATTTTTGATCAAATAAATGCAGGCTGGATGAGCAGAAGAGACTCTTTTCAAAACACCTTAAAAATAGTATGGTTTCAACTTGTTGACCTGTACTGTATAGACAATATTATTATATATATATGATATATATATAATACATAATATATATATAATATATATATGATAGCGGTACAAATTTTCAGGACTATAGCAAACCAAAGTGAAAGTAAATCATAGTGACTTTACCTTCATCAGGCTCCCCAGCGGAAAAAAACACAAAACAAAATATTAGCAGGGACTTTTTGACATTTCTTAAAAGAGTAGTTCACCCAAAAATGAAAATGAAGTCATCATATGCACCCTTGAGTTGTTCCAACCCTGTATAAACATATTTGTTCTGCTGAACACAAGGGAAGATTGTTTGAGCTCAAATTCTGTACCCCTTTGTGTTCAGCAGAACAAATAATATTTATATAGGTTGGAACAACTCAAGGGTGAGGATGATGACAGAATTTCATTTTTGTGTGAACTTATCCATTTATGGATTCTGCGCCTCAGGAATCATTTTTTGCACACATAGAAAAGACTATTTTATATTATCATCAACAGTTTTTGTTAACTTTCGTACTACTTACACTTAGATGGCAAGTTGCTGGTTGATCTTGGGCCGTTTGTTTATTTCTTTGCTTTCAAACTGAAAATCTCATCTTCAGGGGTCAAAACAAACAGGGCAATAAACAGTATTTTCTGTCAGTTAGAAAATATGCTAGATTGTACTGTTCGAAATAATTTCTTCCCTCCCCTATTTAAACCTTTCATTAAATAAAGCATACAGTTAACATAATAATGATTTCACCTTGGGTTGATTCACTATCCTCAAGAACTTAAAAAAAAATTAGCATGTAAAGGAGATATAGATACACACAACAAAGACATATTCTATATGCATTTTGGCTTTCCTTGAGTATTCCAGATTCAGTTGTTTTGCATTGTATATTTACAGCGTTTTGTCGGTGGTGTACTTTCTAGGTATGGACGCCCCGGAAGTTCTTCTTCTGCAAAGAAACAAAAGTTACAACTGCATTGTCTTTCGGTTTGTGAAAAACTTGACCTTGTTTACCGTGTCATCAACAGATTTTATACCTCGAAATCTTCTTGGTGTTATAATTTTTCGTGAACCTATTTCCTCCGAGCGTCCCTCAAACATGGGACTTTCAACTGCGTTTTGGACCCGATACCGATAACCTTGCTAGGTTGTAAACTGTCTGTTCTCCAAAAATAAGTACAAAAATTTTGTTTAATAAATCTTGATAGAAATAATTTCATATCTTAGGAATGGTTGCCAGTAGTTGATGAGATTAAAAAATAATCTTGGTATTATACTTTACCTGTGTCAGAAAATACTCTGACGGCACGGAATGTCACATTTTATGACTTTGGTCCCAACATTTGAATTGGGCCAATAACAGAACAGTACCTTTCGGACAGAGACAAAGGCAGCGTGCTTAATGTTTTCTACCATAGTGATAAAAATCATAAATGATTAATGTTATATCATTTAGTGTATAAAAACATATATGAAACTAAATTCCTACCCCATCGATCTTTTCGGAGCCCATGAAAGAGGGTGCCACCTCAACCTCATTTTGGGGCTCAATGAATTGAGTACTACAAGGCAAGGATAAACCTTGCAAGTTGGGAACAGTTTAGATAAAATCTGTAAAGTTCAGCTTGCAATACATCAAATGAAAACAAACACAATTCCCTATTAATAGCCACTCATTGGTGTTACTTCTCTTAAACTATATACTTATTTACTGGTTACCAATGTTTGCGTTTCTCGTTGTACTGGAAATTGATAGTTTTCAAAAAAGATGGCACTGGAGAGCAAATCACCAGAAGACAGAAGGAAGCTTGTAGGGAGGCAGAAACTCATGGGACAAAATTATTCACAAAGCAGAAGCTGGTGTAGATGCGAGGACTCAGGGGCCAAAGCTTCAGGACCCAGAATCTCCAGGGGTAAAGCCGAAGCAGTTACACCTCACAGATGACAAAGCTTCAGGAGGAGGCAAGACTCAGGGGTGCAGCTGAAGGATGTAGAGCCTGCAAGAGTCAAAGTGATACTGCAAGTATCTCAATTTCACCCAAATTGTCATTGCGGTGTCATTTTATTATTTTATTGTTATTTTTGGTGATTTTTACTTTGTTGTCCCATCCTAAAGGATGAAGAATGGACACCAGCAATTTTGATCCAGGTAGTTTTCCTCCACCGGTGAAATGCCCTCCTCTGAAGGGGACTTTCGTTCTAACAAAAGCATTGAGAATGCCTGATGTAGCCATTGTATGTTCCATAGAGGGGTGAATCACCCGGTGTTGTCAGATATTGGCTGTAGATTAGATTTGTGTACCCCCTGCAATAACCACGGTGTTGGTCCGCCTTGTTCTGAAACCACCTCGGCAAATTGTTCAGGGCCTAACACAAAGGCATTGCTTGGCACCAATTGAATGACAATCAAGTTTTCCCGTGATTTCTGTCTTGGATTAGATGTTTCCTCAAGATGATTTGCAACTTGTGCCAAAACATTTTTCCGATCGGACCATTTTTTTTTTCATATGATGAAGATAGGGGCTCTCAAACTTGAAAGCACTGCAGCATGTCAAGGCTACCAAAGTTTTGGGCATCTTTCTGCAAGGTTTGCAGCAAGGAATGGACATTGTATACCAAAAATGTGTCACTCCATACAGCTCCCGTCCTCATCTCTCTACAAAATACTTAAGCAGCTGGTTTGCATAAGCTCCTTGTGACTTTGTGAGTAACATCAGGATTCACCAAAATTGCAAAGAGCCGTGCTGAAGCTCAAGAAGTGTGCATAGAGATGGTCTTGGAGAATTCCCTTTAGAAAAACAATCTTCCCAGTGTAGGATAGCAAACTGTCTGAACTCTGTTGCTTTCCAGCGATCTATATTTCCTGCAAGCCCCGACCCCGTTGGCTTCCTGGCAAAGCAATCTGGAATGGGACTTCTTTAGTGACACCAGCCTCTCGCTTACACTGGTCACATCTCCTGATGACATCCGGAAATCTGTTCTCCCTCTTGTCCACAAGAGCAGCAGCTTTTCATTACCCCGAGATACAGCTCTGGTGCATATAATCTATGGGGAATGATTTGATCATGTCAGATCGGGAGGACAGAGAAGTGGTAGATCTCCTCTTCTTGATGGTGTTCAGGTGTGCCAGCATTCCCTGAATGATTGATCTGTCTCATGGTCAGGTTATTTGTTTTCAGGAATATGTCAGATCCGACCTTCCCCAAGATCCCCTCTGGTCGCATTTATCGCACCCATAGTATCCAAAAACTGCTTTATACACTTTACCATAGTTATTTTAGCTGGAGCATCGCAGGTAACACATCGTAAGTTGGATGTTTCTCTCGAAGCGTCTCCCTCCCCAGGTAAGACCATCCTGGATTAGTTCTGCCAATTCTGCTGAACAGCGTCAGAGGCAAAGTTTGGGGTGTTTTGGGTTTGGAAAGCAGCAGTGGATATGCACAGGGGGAAAATACATTCCTGGAGACAAGTTTATGGGAACACAGAACTGGCCAGAGGGATACATTTGAGCTTTTGAACATTGGCAGCCCATCGATGTTCAGGGAGAGATCAAGTGACTGCAGATGGTCTGTCACAGATGTTTTGAGAGCTGATCTGCCACATTAAACTGTATACTTTCGACACCATATTTGGTAGTATGTTCATAATTGGTTTGTGTGTCCAAAGAGCGTCCTTTGCAGTATGGGGAAGGTATGTCTTCATGCCCATGTCTTTTAAGGCTGTTTTATAGAGCATCCACGGCATTATGTTTAACTTGAAACATACAGCCCATTGCCCATCTCCCATTTCGGAAAAGTTCTTCCCTGAGCGTGGGTGGTAAGTATCTGGTTCGCTCTCAGAACTTGACAGGGCTGGAATCTGAAAGCATGTCAAGATGTTCCTTGTTTTCTTCCTCAATGTGCTGGTTGAGATTAAGGCTGTCACTTTCAGCAATGCTAGCCATCTCAACTGAACTGATAGTTTCTTCTTTGTTGTCTGCCTTTCTTTTGTGCCCTTGACACTCTAGCCCAGATTTTTGTTGTAATCTGCCTCCTACGCTCTTGGATGTCATCAAGCTACTGTACTGGTGTCTCTGCCAAATAATTCAGTAAAATTACATTTTTCAGTACACTTACAGATCTTATCTGTTTTCTCAATCTACCAGTATCAACCATATAATTTAAAATTTGATACTGAAACTTACCTTTGTTGAGGACATATTTGCCAGAAGCATAAGGGCTGAGAAAACAGAAATAAACATAAGTTAACACACACACACACACACACACACAACACACACACACACCTCACAAGTTTGGAAGCATTACTATTTTTTTTTTTAGTGCCTTTGAAAGAAGTGTCTTAGTGCTCATCCAGCCTGCATTTATTTGTTCAGAAATACAGAAAAACAAAACTATTGTGAATATTATTACAATTTAAAAGAATGTTTTTTTATTTTAATATGGTTTAAAATATAATGTTGATTAAAAAAATTTTGTGCTTTTGAACTTTTTTCTCAAGGAATCCCTGAAAAAATTATCACTGTATCCCCCCAAAAAATCTAAATAAAATAAAATAATAATAATAATAAATAATAATAATATATAATAAGAATATATATATATATATATCTATATATATATATAATATTATATATATATATATATATTATATATATATATATATTATATATATATCTATCTATTATATAATTAGCACAACTTTTTTCAAGCATTGATAATAAGCATGAAATCACATTATTATGATTTCTGAAGGATCATGTGACACACTGAAGACTCTGAGTAATGGGAGTAGAAAACTTTTGCTTGGCATCACAGACAATAAATGACATTTTAAAGGATATAAAACATAGTAAAAAGTCAAATTAATTTGTAATAATATTTCACAATATTATTGTTTTTTAAATTTTTCTGAATTTGATTAAATAAATGCTTTCAAAAGCATTAAAAATAGTAATGTTTCCAAACAAGATAAAAAAAAAAATTAAAATAAAAAACTGATTCAATTTGGCCCCCCTCTCCATTATACTGTTGAAAGTTGCTTTTGCTTTTTTAAGATTAATATTTTGTATTAAATCAAATTTGATGATTACTCGAATATCATGTTTATATTAAACTTTTTTTTTTGTTATATATATGTGTGTGTGTGTGTGTGTGTGTAATGAAAGTAAACTCAACATATTGTAAAAAAATTGGAAAATCTTCCCACTTAGGTTACATTGGGATGTAGTAACGTTAAAGTATTTTTTTTTATAGTTAAATTCAGGCTAAATCAATGGCATTGCACTGTCTACTCCCAACTATGACCATAGGAACAATTTTACATGAACCCATTTTTCTCAAAAACAGGAGGGTGAAAATATTATTGTGATTTGACCCAAAAAGCTACTTTTAACTGTCGCGCCGCGCCCCTATTGTTTTTGCGATCCACTTAAAGACTTTTCAGTGTGTTTTCCTGGTTTTCAACACTACAATCAGTTTTGAATTTAAACTCCAGTGCAATAGGTGGCGGTATGCATAGTGCTGCCCCTCAGTAAACAGGAGAACAGGAGGTTGGGCTAGCGTGCACTGATATTTTCAGTTTCGTTTGTCAGATCAGTGATTTTCTTTCGATTTGTTTAGGTGTAAAAATGGCGTCAGGTAAGAAACAATTTGGATACGAATAAATGCAGCCACGTTTCATTGATTTATTACGTATATATGAAATATTAGCAAACATAGAGTTGTTTACTTCATTTAGTTTATTGAATGATATTTCACTTCGGTCTTATATTATGTTTAATCCATTGGACACCAGGCAATAACCAAACTTCTGCGTGAGGTTTCTTGTTATTGCCCATTTATTAATATTTTTATGTAGACTATAGATCAGGGGTGCCCAACCATGCAACCCTCCTGGCGATCGACCCTGTCCTGCATTGTTTAGCTTCAACCACCCTAATCAAACACACCGCTGCCTTTAATTTAAGTGAGCCTGAAGGACCTTAATTATTTGCTTCAGGTGTGTTTGATTAGGGTTGGAGCTGAACTTTTGCAGGACAGTCGATCGCCAGGAGCAGGGTTGGGCACCCCTGCTATAGATCCATAGTTTTTTTTTTTTTTTTTTTCTTCATGAGTTGAATGTGTGTAATTTTGTCACACTGTAGCTTGTTCTGAAGATAAGGAACAATAATAATGTCACCATCAAATGAGTGTTGTGATCTCAAACACAAGATCTGTGATCATCAGCACATGGTGTGTCTGAACTCAGTTTAGTGGTAAATGCAAACATTGTGAAGTCACAGCTTTTCAGTGCATGCTGGCTTTTATAAATCATTTATAATGGATAAACCATCTGTTCTCTTTCTCTGTATGTCTGTGATTTTTCTTCTCTAGCAGCAGCAGACAGACACAGTCCAGTACATGATCGTCCTAACAGTAAGTAAATGAAATCGCTGGCATGATATTAAGATGTGTTTAACATTTATGTGTTGTAAATCTTCCCCCCGGATTCACAGACAAGGCTTAAGTCTAATCCTAGACTAAAATGTCTGAGCTGTTTCAACTGAAATAAACTTGTCTGTGAAACCGGGCCTTTGTGTTGTAACCACTGATCTATATATGACTGGATCGCTCATCGCGTTCTAAACTGCCAGCAGACAGTGAAGCCCCCGGAAGTGTTCGATCCGCCATCATACTAATTCCCTACCAGCAGAGAGCACCATGAGTCACATTCAAACCGCTGTCCTAAAAATCACCCGATTTGAAGCAAATCAAACGGGACTAGTTTTTATGTTATGTGTATGTAAATTAATGTTTACTTCAGGTGTTATCTGCAGTGTTTACGGTCTTTTGGGGCAGTATAAGCGATATATTTAAACCGTTTATGTGTGTGTGTCTGCTGCGCAAATGATGACACAGGTAACGATCCAACACAAAATATAGCTTTCTTCTCTATGAACATAATCATTCAGGAATTATTAAACATGAAGTGTTACTGTAGTCAGAAATGGATTTGAATATATTAGAGTGAATAATACAATAGAATCTGTTAATATTGCTATATACTGAACTGAAAAGATTACTACTATCTTGGAAATAAAGCCTTTAAATGGTCTTTAAATCCCTTTAATCCATAACTGGGTGTATAGTAAGTTATGTTTCTCTGAATAAATTATGTATGTGTATATTTTTTAATGGTCATGATTGAGCAACATCTATTTCAGACTCTCCGAGATCGCGCAAATATGTTTACTAGCAGTTACGTTACTGTTTACATGTAAAATATTGTATGCTGAATTAATAATTATTTTAACAACCGTTTGAATCATTACCTGCTTCAAAATGAATGCTGTTAATGAAATCATTGTTGAAACATTTGCACTTAGCGCTGAATAACGAAATAAAAACCTTATAAACTAAATTATATAAACAATGAATAATTGTTACAAGGCAAAATAAAGGTATACAAGCTATAAATCTTTCTTCAGATTCAGAATGAGCACACTTTGTCGTTTGTTTTGTAATGTTGAGTTCGTGTCCGTCTGATGTTTATCATGTCATGATGTTCGCTACTGTAATGAACGTAGCTTTTGAATAAGTAGGGGAAATCCCCGACATTTAAAAAAAAATAACCGTTTACATGCCTAGGGTGTTTGCGTTGCAAGAATGTACAGGGATACTTCCAAATTTAAAAACGCTGACTTGTTATGTCATGTTTTCTCATTAAAATCATAAAATTTCCCAACTTAATTCAATGGAACGTTTACGCACGCGAACACTAGGATTACCAATATGGCGGCGCGGCGGCTTCACTTAATGACGTCATGGAGCAATCCAGTTCCCCCCCACACCCAGTTCTCTATTCTAGATCAGTGGGTGTGTAACTGTTAAAGTATAGGTTACCCTAAAATGAAAATAATGATTAGTCCCAATATGTTGAGATTTACTAAAACAAAAAAACAAAACAAAACAAAAACTATGAATGTGAATTACTTGCATAAGTGCAGCTTTACCAAAACAGTTTAATTGATAAAGTTAATGTCTCGTTGTATTTGAGAGAGACAGAATGTGATGTTGGTCAGTGGTTAAAGTCTGTTTGATGAGAACGACCCCCATATTTTTTACATGTATAGTTAGACCAACTTATGCTGTGTAAGAAAATATTAGGCATCGTAAGTATAAATATAAATTCTGTTTTTTTTTTTTTTTTTTTTTTTTTTTTTTATTTAAACATTCTCTCATTTTCCAAAAATGACTAAAGGCTCCATAAAATCACCATAAAACTTTTCCGTACAGATCTGTGCCTACAGGTTTTTCTTGTTTTTTTTTTTTTTTTTAACATTAATTCTTGTCTTGTGTTAAATCTGCTAATTCTATAGAATTTTTTTAAATGATTTTAATGTTGACTGATGATTGTGCAGTGCTTTTTATTGCATTTTTTGTGTCTCTGCTCTTTTCAGTGAGTGATCTTAGAGAGAACACAAAAACAGGAAGTGATCGAGGAGGTTTGTTACTTATTATTTTTCATAATAAAATGATAAGAGTATGATCATGAACTATTTTGTCCTTCAATAGATACAGTGTAGTGCAAGAGACAGAAAATGACAGGGAGAAAAATGAGGGTCACTTTGTGAGTCCATGACATTTTTACAAATCTCTTTTGTTTTGGTTTAAAAGTAATTTCCGTGATCAATTGTCATTTAATTAATCGTTAACTGCAAAATGTGTCTATTGCGTTGACATATTCACCAGAAGGACTGGATGTGCAACTGGCACTCAAAAAGCCAGCTTCCTCAGCCGAAATAAAGGGGGTGCGTTTTAGTCTTAATAAAGGCTAGAAGCAGGCACTGTAAAATAAATAGATGTGATTATCATTTGATAAAATGAAGAGAGCGCGCTCTGTAGTTAGGCTACTTTTGGGTCATTTTTACTTTGTCGGCTGTTTCATATCCTGTTTAACGCGCCTTTTTAAATGGTATCATGACATTACTAGCATCCAAAATAGGGCTGGACAATATATCGAACGATATGATCACGCGCATCTCGTCAGTAAAGCCGGTTCCATGATTAGCGGTAAATCCCCATCACCTGCTTTCAAATGGAGCTGCAGTTAATACACAGAGCCGTAGTTCACTGAGAAGCTACGCTATATCGAGTTCATTATCAAAGGCGATTCATCTTCAATAATGAACTCGATATAGCGTAGCTTCTCAGTGAACTACGGCTCTGTGTATTAACGGCAGCTCCATTTGAAAGCAGGTGATGGGGATTTACCGCTAATCATGGAACCGGCTTTACTGACGAGATGTGCATGGTCCGATATATTGTCCAGCCCTAATCCAAAATATAATTATCCCAAATGTAACTGTGGCTCGTGGGGCTGTGTTGCGCAGTCAGAGAACCGCTTCCACCACCAGAGCTGCGGCAAAACGAAAAAAAAAAAAACTTGAATATGTGAACTTGAATTTAATTACTTGAATATTAATCTGTACCTCACATGAAACTATGGAACTGCTTCAGAACACTTGAAATATGTCCATGAAAACATTTTGATGCTTTATAATGTTTTTGCCCCTTTCGTGGGGCTCAACATTAATGCAGAATAGTATACGCACAATATCGGATTTGGATCAGTCTCGTCTGACCGATACCCGATCCGCAGAAAATGCTAGTATCGGAGCCAATACCAATCCTGAGTATCGGATCGATGCATCCCTAGTCTCAAGCCTCCAGGTTTTCATCCAAAATATCATAAATTGTGTTCCGAAGACGAACTGAGCTTTTACGGGTTTGGAACGACATGGGGGTGAGTGATTAATGACAAAAATTTACTTTTTGGGGTGGAGTACCCCTTTAAGCAGCAACTCCTTTTTCCTCTCTCCAGCAACACAAGGGATGCACCGATGTATCGGCCACCGATATTTATCAGACGATTTTTCCTCAATTTATAACCATCGGCATATCAGGTATATAAGGAAAAAGGCCGATATAACAAACCAATGGTTTATTAATTAACTGCGTGAAGGCACAAAGCTGTATAATGTCTGTTGCATAATCCTTGCGCTGCTGTCTACACATCAATGCTAATCAAATAACGAAAGATTGCACACTATTCTTATTAAACTGACAAACTGCTTATTAAACTGACAAACTTTAAATCCGAAGAACTGCGTGATGTCATTACCCATATAATGTTAGCTCCATAGACTAGAAAACCCATCAAAATAAGAGTCCCACCTTAGTAAAGATCTCAACCATATTCAAACTTACAAAAAAATATTAAAATGTATACAAAAGCAAATTAGAATATTAATCATAATAAAGTCTGTTAATTTTTGGCCATGAATTAAAACAAATAACATTTAACATAGAAAGAGCAGAAGAGCAATGAGAAACTGAGCATGAACTAATTGGATCTTGCATGTTATCATGACTGGCCAGGTTTGAATATACGAAAAAAACAAATGAGATTTGAGAGCTTGAGCATGAGGCAAGATTTTTGTTTTCTTAGTCTCTTTACTAATGAAGACAAAGTAGAATTAGAGAAGATCCAGATAATATTTAGCTCATTAATAATGTGCTACACTATGATCAGCATGATTGGTCCAAACACACAAGTGTCTGTGTTGCTGGAGAAATTGGAGCAGATTATTTAGTCAAACAGTGTTTTTTTGTTTCTCCACAGAGACATCGATGGAGACACAGATGGAGAAACTGAGGAACTCATTAGAGATGTGGTTTCAGTCACAAGGTAATGACCATACAATCTGCATTAATTAAACACTTTTCATGATTGCTGAAGTCTACACACATTTGTGAGACAAAACAGTAAAACGATATGCAGAGAAATAACATGATTAACACATGATGTTTCAGTATAAATTATTTATCTATCTTTAGAATCGAGAGAAAGAGAAGATGAACTGAGGATTGTGCTGCTGGGAAAAACTGGAGTTGGGAAAAGTGCAACTGGAAACACCATCTTAGGAAGAAAAGTGTTTATATCAGACATTTCTGAAGAATCTGTTACTAAAGAGTGTCAGAGAGAAACATCTGAAATCAACGGCAGACACATTACTGTGATCGACACTCCAGGACTGTTTGATACTGAACTCAGTAATGAAGAAATCCAGAGAAATATGAGAAACTGCATCTCCATGATCCTGCCTGGACCACATGTGTTTCTCTTATTGATTCCATTGGGACGATTCACTCAAGAAGAAGCAACATCGGTGAAGATCATTCAAGAGATGTTTGGTGAAAACTCTTTAAAGTACACCATGGTACTCTTCACCAGAGGAGATGATCTGCATAACAAAACTATTGAACAGTATCTGGGAGAACCTGGATCTACACTTAAAAACCTGACTGAAGCATGTGGAAACAGATTCCATGTGTTCAATAATGAGACTAGAGACCAAACACAGGTGACTGATCTACTGCAGAAGATAGACAACATGGTGAAAAAGAACGGAGGGAGTTACTACTCATGTAAGATGTTCAGAGAGATGGAGAGACAAATACAGAAGAACATACTGATGGAAAGAGTCAGAGAAAGAGAAGAAGAGATGAAGATGATCATGGAGAAAGAAAGACAAGAAAGAGAGGAACAAGACAGAAAGATACAAGAGATGGAGAGAGAACGAGAGGAGAGGAAAAAAGAACGAGAGGAATTGGAGAAACAGAGACAACAGGAAAACCAAAGAAGAGAAGAAGAGGAAGAGAAATTGAGAAATATAATTAAGAAAACACGTGATGAATATGATCAGAAACTTAAACGAGAGACAGAGAGAAGTCAGAGAGAGAAAGAAGAACTTCAGTTCAAACATGAAGAAGAGAAAGAGAGAATGAAGATGAAGATGGAGAAAGACAGACAGAATTATGAGAAAGAGAGAAAGAGAAGAGAAGAAGAGTTTAGAGAGAGAGAAGAACAATATAAAAGAGAGATTAAAGACACAGAGGAACAAGACAGAAAGATACGAGAGGAGATGAAGAGAGAACGAGTGGAATGGGAGAAAAACAGAAAAACAACAGGAACAACAAAGAAGAGAAGAAGAAGAGGAGAAAAAAAAGAGGTAGATTCTTTGAACTTTATAACAAAAAAACTCCTTTAAACTTTATACAGAACTTTATACAGAGGCTCAGCACAAACTTTAAGTCAAAACAATAACCAACTAATTTTGAAATTATTTTGCAAAAGAATAAATATTTGGGTGTAAACAATGCTTTTATTGCACTATAGTTTTTTTTTTTTCGGGAGTTTATGTGGTTGAAAGAATAATTAAAGATTTATAATTAATAATAATTTTAATGTACCTGACTCAGAGTTGAGTTTCTAATCATTTGGTAAAACATAAAGACTCACCATTTGTCCTTTCTGAGCTTTGTATCTGAAAACAGAAGATGAAAATAGTGAGGAAAAAAAACAACAACTAATTATCGGCAGAAAAATATTTACATTTGTCATTTACCAGACGCTTTTATCAAATCCAAAGCGACTTACAAAAGAGGACAATGGAAGCAATCAAAAACAACAATCGAGCAAAGATATACAAGTGCTATAACAAGTCTTAGTTAGCTTAATGCAGTACATATGGCAAGGGCTTTTAAATAATATAATAAATAAAAGAAATTATGTGTTTTTAGCTGATTCTTGAAGATGGCTGAACACTCAGCTGCTGGGATTGAGTTGGCCAGGTCATTCCATCAGGAGGGAACAGTTAATGAAAAAGTCCATAAAAAGTGACTTTGTGCTTCTTTAATGCTATAATAAAATTATTGCTATTATCTCTGAAAGAAAGCAGAAAAAAATTGTCAAGTGCTTTATTGTTTTTTTTTATTCAGATACCCAGTTAGTCAAGAAGTACGAAAACAATGCCAGCAAGCATGTGAGCTGTTATCAAAGGCAAAGGAGGCCATTTTTCTTATTATTTGAATAAATTACCATTTAAGTTGTTTTTCAGTTGTTTTATTTGAAAAAATTAACAAAACATTGTTTAGAATATACTATTTAGTTGTTTCAGTTTGTTATTTGTCCAAAAAATACAATAACATTTTTAGAATATATATTTTTTTGACAGATTCCTAAAATATTTGTGTTTTGTCTTATGACAGGTGGTCTTATAAATTGTTAAGCACTGTATGTTTTCATAGCATTCAGTTGGCACATTTGTTTTAAGGACATCGTGCAGAATGTGGAATGGAGTGTTTTTGTCAGTAAAATTAAAATAAAGGAAATAGGGGTTTTAACCCGATTAATCAAGAAAAAAAAAAATAATAATTCGACCAACTAATCGATTATCAAAATAATCGTTAGTTGCAGCCCTACAGACAACACATCATATTTAACTGCTTTAGAAATTTTCCCATATACAGTGCCAATAGACAGTAGAAGGAAAAGGAAAGGGGATCCACTTTATATTTTAAAGCATTCGTTTAAAAAAAAAAAAAAAACACCGGAAAAAGATGCTAGGATTTGGGGAGGAAAACAAGAGATTTTTCTTGCATTCCAGTGAATTATTCATGAGATATAGTATTTAACTATTGTAAAGTAAATCGGCTGAGCAGACCATAAGTGTGCAGTATATGCTGTCTTTCTCACATCGTTACAGTTGAATACAAAGGAAAAGGAGTAAATAATTCAGGAGCCAAACAAAAAACATTACGGTTGATAGAAAAGTGGTCATGCTATATTGTTGTCAAATTAAATGTCACATTAAAGGTGACCTTATTATGCCCCTTTTTGCAGGATATAAATTAATTATTTGATGTCCCCAGAATTTGTATGTGAAGTTTTAGTTTAAAATACCCCACAGATAATTTTTTATATCTTGTTAAATTTTATACAGTACTACAGTTTGTCAATTTAAAATGGTAATTGTGCATTAACTTGGGCATAAAGTCTGTCGTCAAAGTATTTCTGTATTATTGTCTTACTCGACTGCATCCCCAAGCAGCTGGCATCCACCTCCGAAAGCAATTGTGTTCTCTGCTTAGCTCTGAGGCCAAGTAACTTGTCATATATGAAAATTATTAAGTGGTTTCTCTTACTTTTCTTGGTGATATTAGGGCCAGTTTACCAGGAAGTGACTATTTTGTTCTCTTTGACTCGTTGGATGGAAATGGTGTTTTATTCACATATGTTTTATCCCTGCTGCAGATGAAGCCTGTCAGTATGTGACTGGAATTGTGGGTAAAAACCCGTTACTCCTGAGAGAGCTGGATCTGAGTGGATATGAACTAGGAGACACAGGAGTGAATCAGATCTCTGCTCTACTGCAGGATAAACACTGTACACTCAACACACTGATGTGAGTATTTTCATTGTTACAAGGACACTTTTAAATTCTTGCTGCTGGGTGTTTTTTATGTGTCTTGTATAAAAGATTGCTGACTGAAAAACCATATGTGACTTTTGTAATGTGGCTATCATCATCATCAGCAGTATTTGTCAACTGTCAGCTGAAACATACTGGTAAATATTCAGATTAAAGCTGAAGTGTTTTCTCTTTATGCAGTCTGAAGAAAAACTGTATCACAGAAGGAGGGTGTCATGTTCTGGCTGCAGCTCTAAATTCAAACCCTTCAAATCTGACAGAGCTGGATCTGAGTGAGAATAAACTAGGAAACCCAGGAATGAAGATCATCTTGACTCTGTTTGAAAATGTACAGTGTAGACTGGAAAAGCTGAAGTAAGTATTTTAAAAGTGTACCCCATTAATTACCCAGACTGCAGTGACCCACCACAGTTTCATAGATTAGAAAATATTTTACACTTCTCATCAGAACTGCACAATTAATCAAAATAAACTTGGCATTGTGATATGTGATACAGTCTGCAGTAGGGATGCTCCGATCCGCCTTAATCACCTCTGATACCGATTCCAATACCTAGGGTTCAGTATTGGCCGATAAAGATACCGATCCGATACCAGTGAATTTTTATTTTTTTCCCATTTAAATAAATGTAGAATTTATAATGCAGTACTCATAGTGACCAGAAGGGGTGATGAAGGCTGTCTTCCATTCGTCCCCTTTGCGGATTCGACTGAGGTTATAAGCGCTCCGCAGGTCCACCTTGGAGAATATGTGGGCTCCACGGAGTTCCTCGAGGGTGGCAGGGACTAGAGCTTAGATCGGGCCCAACAAATCAAGACCAACCCTACCCGAGCCCGCGCAGTTATATATATCTATATACATATATATAAAAATACTATTAATAAATGAGCAAAAATTGGCCACTCAATATTAAATATTCAATTATTTTAATTATCATAATTAAAGTTTTAATTTTATTAAATTGAACAAGCACAACATTCAGCATTCAATCAAATATTCTTAAAGATTAATTATTATTAATAATGTTACTTCAACATATTGTTATTTCAACATATGTGAGTGAGCAACAAGCAAGATGTGCATTTGTAAATTCGGTGACAGCGTGTGTTACGAGTTTCAAATGGTGTAAGTGTGACCGCGGCGCACCGGCGCCTCCATGTCATTATTATATTGTCTGCTATATTGCTTTTTATGTATTAAATCCAGGCAATTGGTTGATGAAAAATGTATTAAAATTAAGATACAATTTATAATAAATGAAATTCACTTTAAAGAAAATATTTCTTCAAAACAAAACTTAACAAACTTGAAACTAAATGTGCTTATTTAATGGCTAAAACACGTAGGCTACAGACTCTCTTTTTGTACAAATTGCAGCACATTCATTTAATTCTGAATTTTGCACATGTGAGTTGAAAGGCATTTGTTTGTGCATAGTAAAACATCTGTAACATTTATCAAGTTCATAATTGTGAGTGCATTTATTAATTATTATCTTAATGAATAATACGTCAAGGAAGAAGCATGTAAACTGCGTTGTTTGTTTATTCAGAAATAATTGAATGGATCATAAATGGATCTGAAATTCCGAATGAAGAAATGTAAAACAAAATAAAAAATAAACCGTGAACAATGAACACAGAAAATGATGGCCTAAGACTATAGGCCTATTACTTAAGTATAATTAAACAATGTTTTAGAACATATAATATTTTTTTTAACAAAAATATTTGTAAAGCCTATTATAAAACGTAGGCCTATAGTGCAAAAATGCTGCTCCATTCTGGTAGTCTCCTGCCTGTGTATGAGCCTGTAGATGAAGTGTGAGAAATTGATTAGGCCAAGCAAGGCTGCCTGCTATATATGTAATCATTATATAATACCATATTAATCACAAAGCTATAGCCTACTTCCATGGTTCTACATGTTGTCATGCAAGAACAAGATTGCGTCCACAGTTTCTGGTTTCAGAGCGGTCCTGCTCTGCTCTATCGTTTGGCCAGCTGCGCTGAACACCCGCTCGCTGCTGCTGCTGCATGCTGGAATGCAGAGGACGGATCTTGCCAGCCTGGCTAGTTTTGGGTACACCAATCCATTCACTTTCCACCATTTCAGTAGGTCCCGGTCGTCATCCATGGCATGCTTCTGTGAATTGTACATAGCCACTTCATCCTCATCTGGTTCGTTATCATCGTCTTGGTTCTCCCACTCAGCAAATTCGGAGTCTCTCCTGGGCCTAGCTGCTGGTGGTGTGAAGCCAGCACTGCTCATTGCACTGTGAGCCGCAGCAGCATCTTCCTCCACAGGCAAGAGTAGGGTGCGAACGTGAGCATGTACTTCAGCTATCTCTACAGGAGACATCATCCTCAATTTGTTGAATTTGGGCCAGAGGAAAAGAGAACTTTGTGCAGCATGTTCACCTTGATTTTTTGCACAAGGAACTCAGCATGTCTCTGGCGCACAAATGCTTGCTGCGGTGAGTCGGTGTGCAGCATGTTCACCTTGATTTTTTGCACAAGGAACTCAGCATGTCTTCAGAGCATCTTTGAGCGTCTGTGCCAGAAACTTCCCTCCTCTCTCATCTGCCTTTTCTATGCAAGCCTTGGAAACGGTGATAAGGTGAGGCAGAATGGACTGGGCCGATATACGACCATATGTAGCACAAATGCTTGCTGCGGTGAGAAGATAACTTTGTGCAGCATGTTCACCTTGATTTTTTGCACAAGGAACTCAGCATGTCTCTGGCGCACAAATGCTTGCTGCGGTGAGTCGGTGGGAGAGGGCTGGCAATGTCTCTTCAGTCTCTCAAGCCAGAGGCAGACCAGGTTCATGGTTGCATATTTGTCGCCCTCCAACTCTCTCTGGGCATTATAGAATGGCTCCAAAAATGTGACCAGAAAGCTCAATAAGTCAGGTGCAATATTTTTGACGCGCTCAACCTCACCGCGGTTCTCCAGTTTCTCCTGTAGCTCTGAGTATATGTCTTGCACTGACTTGAGTGTGAGGTACACTGTGCTGAAACGCGTCTCCCCCATCTGTAGCACTGTCTTTGACAATTGCACAACCAGGCCAGATTGTTTTAGATATCTTACAAGTCCTTTCACAGCAGATATGGTCTCTCCTATATCTGGCGCGTTTTCGGACAGTGCGTCGGCATGCAGACCGTGGCGAAGGACAGTATTAATTAGGTGATCGAGACAAGAAAGCCTTCTATATGATCCAACAACCCCAATAATGTTGCTGCCTTCATCTGTTACCCACAATAATCTGTTCAAAAAAAAAAGATCAAGCCAAAATTAGATGCCTTTTTTGCTTTTGCTAATTGTACAATAAATAAAAAGAAACCAAAACGATTAGTCCATGGGAAACATTGCGGTGGTGAGAGTTTTACCAACTAAATTATAGTCGTCTGTGATATAGTGGCACGTTATTGTGATGTAACTTATCTTTCTGTAGTCATCAGTCCACATATCTGTGCTCTTCGCTACGTCTCCATTCTTCAGAGCATCTTTGAGCGTCTGTGCCAGAACTTCCCTCCTCTCATCTGCCTTTTCTATGCAAGCCTTGGAAACGGTGCTAAGGTGAGGCAGAATGGACTGGGCCGATATACGACCATATGTAGCACCAACATTGATTAATTCTTGAGCTAGCCGCTTGAAGCCCTGGCCACTTACAACGTAAAATGGCCTTATGTCCTTGCAGCAAAACTCAACGCATTTCTCTGTGATAGCTTGCCTCGCCCTCAGGGGAATGCTTGGAAAAGTAACAAAAGAGGACATTGAGGGCTGAGGCTGACTACTATCATAATTTCTGTCATGGCAAGCCTGCTTCATGTGTCTGTTCATCGTCGAAGTCCCCATTTTTTGCTGTCATAGGCGAGCAGCGTGCCCCATTTAATGCAAGAGACAAAGCCAACACCTATGTTGTCTCTCCCCACGACTAGTTTAAAATGTTTCCATACCTCCGATTTTCCTCCAAACTTGCTCAAAGTTAATTCTCCTGTTTTAATTTTTTTCTTTGCTTCTTCAAGCAAGAGCGGCAACTGGAGACGGCTTAGGAGGCTTTGGGAGATGAAGTTGCCCGAGGAGCCCGAGTCCACCAGGGCTGAAACAGAAACAGTGCATTCTGGGGTGACTAGTTGGGCTGGCATGGTGGTAAGTTTGGAAATTACAGGGTTCTGATGGATAGTACTCACTGAAGGACGTGGGGGTTTGACTGGGCAGGCACTGATGATATGATCAGGCGAGGCACAGTAAAGGCAGAGTCCCACTGCGAGCAGGCGTTTGCGTTCTTCAGATGATAGACGCGTGGATTCCACTTGCATGGGCTCTGGTACTGGAGGGCTTTTAACGGGAGAACCAGACTGGTGGGCGGCTTTGACGATTGGGCAGGCGACTAGTTGCTGTAAAATGTGATTGGCCTTCAGCATAAAGTTCTCTAATCTGATGGAATCTTCATAGATCGCCATTTGTGCACGGATCCGTGGATTAAGACCTTGAAGATAGATGCTTAGAAGCGCTGCTTCGTTCCATCCACTAGCTGCCGCCAATGTTCGAAACAGGATGGTGTAGTCACTGGTCGTTGTTTCGCCCTGACGCAACCGCAGTAGTTGATCCGCCGTAGAGATTTCTTCAGCAGATGAGCAGAACACTTCCTTAAAGTGGGTGGTAAAAGCTTCAAAAGAGTTATTTATGGCACTGTTTGCATCACAGATGGCATTTGCCCATTGCAGGGCTCCCCAGACAGTAGAGAAATTAAAAATGCTACCTTGGAATGATTGGTGGAGAATTTCTGCGGTTGCGCCTCAATGTACAGCGAGACCTGGAGTAGAAAATCGCCACTTCCAGCTGATTCCCCCGCATATGACGCAGGCAGCGCCATGGGACTGGCGGAGGCAGATCGGGGAGTGGATGAAGCAGTGAGTGCTGACCGGAGGACGTTGCCCAGCTCCTGCAGAAGATCTACAGGAGCGGGTGACTGGGGATCCATAAAGTTGATGTTGTAGGTCCGGTCTTCTGTCACAAACCAAGATGGAGACAGAGGGTTTAGTGCAAGTGAACAGTTTATTTACAAGTGGTAATGTGCCAACGGACGTCGCCTCGGACCCCTCCCCCCAGCCCGGTAATACCGCTGCCTATCATAGAGGTGCCCTTCGAGCGGATTGGGATGGATTTGGTGGGGCCGCTGCCGAAGTCCGCCCGGGGGCACGAACACATCCGTGTCATTGTGGACTATGCCACCCGGTATCCTGAGGCCATCCCCCTCCGTAAAGCCACAACGAAGGCCATAGCCCAGGAGCTCTTCCTTCTTTTTAATAGCCGGGTCGGCATCCCCTCCCAGATCCTGACTGACCAGGGTACCCCCTTCATGTACTGGATGATGGCGGACGTTTGCAAACTACTAAAGGTTCAACAGCTCCGCACCACGGTGTACCACCCCAGACCGACGGGCTCATCGAGCGTTTCAACCAGACCCCGAAACAGATGTTGCACCGAGTGGCGGCCGAAGACAGACGGGACTGGGACCAGATGCTCCCCTACGTGCTTTTCGGCGTTCGAGAAATCCCTCAGGCCTCCATGGGCTTCACCCCATTCAAACTGCTCTTCGGCCGACAGCCCCGGGGTCTGCTCGACGTTGCCCGAGAGGCCTGGGAACAACAGCTGCCGGCACACCGAACCACCGTTGAACACGTGGGTGAGATGAGGGAACGGATTGACCGAGTGATGCCCATCGTTCGGGGTACACATCGTCAAGGCACAGCAGGCACAGCAACGGCATTACAACCGGGCGGCCCAACCACGGGAGTTCCAGCGAGGAGACCACGTCCTGGTGCTGGTGCCCACGGCCGGCTGCAAGTTCTTGGCCACCTGGCATGGTCCCTATACAGTCACAAAAAAAGGTCGGCCCCGTTACGTACTGTGAATGGCAGCCCGGTAGGAGGGAGGATCAACTCTACCACATTAATCTTCTGAAGCGCTGGGTCGGGACCTGGCCCCAGCTCTCCGCCTACACCAGCTTGACTCCCGTGGTTGTGGATATGGACCCCCAACTCTCCGCCGCCCAAAAGTCGGAGCTGCAGCACCTGGTCAGTCAGTTTCCAGATTTGTTCTCCCCCCAGCCTGGGCGGACCCACGTCTTAGAACTTGATGTCCGCACACCACCGGGGACCATCGTCCGGCAGAGGCCCTACCATGTCCCGGAGGCTCGGCGACACGCCATCGAGGAGGAAGTACAGGAGATGCTGAGGTTAGGGGTAATTGAACCAACGACTTCCACCGCCTGAACAAGGTCTCCGAGTTCGACTGTTACCCCATGCCCCGCGTCGACAAGCTACTGGACCGTTTGGGAAGGGCCCGGTTCATATCCACTCTCGACCTCACCAAGGTCTACTGGCAGGTCCCCTTGATGGATCAGGCAAAACCGAAAACGGCCTTCTCTACCCCAAGTGGCCACTGGCAGTACCGGGTCCTTCCCTTCGGCCTACACGGGGCCCCGGCCAGCTTCCAACGGCTGATGGACGTCCTCCTCCGGCCGCACCAGGCCTACGCGGCAGCCTACCTCGACGATGTTGTGATCCACTCGGAGACCTGGGAGGACCATCTGGAGCGGCTGCGGAGGGTGCTGACGGAACTACGCCGGGCTGGCCTGACCGCCAACCCCCGGAAGTGTCATCTGGCCCTCGCCGAAGCCAAATACTTGGGATACCAGGTGGGCCGCGGCCTTATCAAGCCTCAAGAGAAGAAGGTGGCAGCTATCCTCTACGCGCCGCGGCTCACCTCCAAAACACAGGTGCGGGCCTTTTTGGGGTTGGCGGGGTATTACCGCTGCTTTATCCCTAACTTCTCCTCCTTAGCTTCTCCCCTGACAGACCTGACCAGGAAGGGGCAGCCGGAGAAGGTCCCGTGGACCTCCGAGACGGAAGCAGCGTTCCTCAGGATCAAGGCGGCCCTCACAACAGAACCGGTCCTCTGTGCCCCCGGACTTCAACCGCCCATTCCTGCTGCAGACGGATTGGGGGGGGTGTGACACGTGTCCCGAGCTCTCCTCAGCGTCCCCCTGGGAACGGAGCACACCTGCACCTGCTCATCACGGGCTGAGCGGCCACACCTGCGCCCCATCAGCCGCTGCTGTTATGAACCCTGCAAACGGGCACAGAGGTGCGAGATGTCTCCGCAGGACTCGGCTAACCTTGTCTTTCCCTTTTGGCCGCAGAGAGCAGCGTGTGACCGCCAGCCCCTACACCCACGGGAGAGCACGGACCCACACTGCACCAGCGCACCGTTAAGCCAAGACGCCAAGCACCGAGCACCAAACCGCCTCACAGCAACGCCTTCCACCACCAATTTCTGTCAATAAAATTCACTCTTCGGGGAACTTACCCTCATCCTCGAGTCGTGTCCTACTTCACCCCGCCACAATATATATATATATATATTTCTCATATTTAAGGTAACAATGCTACACATAATATCATATTATTGATATTAATAATATGAATATATCTGTAGTCAATATTGATTAAACTGGAGGAAATCCTGCCCATTCCGCAGCTAGGGAAAAAATGATAAAAGCACAGTAGATGTTCATCTACTGAAGTGGTATTCTGGAACTGTGAATAAATTGAATAAAACAGCAAAATAACAACAACAACAACAATAACATCTTCATCAAACAAAAAAGAATTTACCTTAGATAAAGTTTATTAAGTTGATTAATATTTACATACAGTACCAGTCAAAGGTCTGGACCCATTATTATTTTTAATGCTTTTGAATAAAGTCTTTTATGCTCATCAAACCTGAATTTATTTGATCAAAAAAAAAAAAAAAAAAAAACCTGTAATATTCAGCAAGGTTGTGTTAAATAGATAAAAAGTGATAGTAAAGAGATATTGTTATAACATTATTTTTAAACAACTTCTTTATAATCAACAAATCCTGAAAAAAGTATCAAAGATAAAAAATAAACATTAAGCACTGTTTCCTACATTGATAATAAATCAGCATATTATAATGATTTCTGTATGATCATGGGACACTGAAGACTGGAGTAATGGCTGATAAAATTCAGCTTTGATCACATAAATATATTTTAAAGTATAGTAAAATAAAAAAACTATTATTTTAAATTGCAGGCTTGATGAGCATACAAGACTTTATTCAAAAACATTAAAAATAGTAATGGGTCCAAACTTTTGTACTGCATAAGTAAAAATTTGCAAAATTTAAAATTAGATGTTGTATAAACAAAACGTTCAGTGATCATATTTGTTTCAAATGCTTTTTATTGGAGGTGGGGGGCCTCCAACATGAATTTTGCCTAGGACCTCCTAATATCTAGAACCGACCTGGATTAATTATAATTTTGAATATAATAAAAACCTTTTCTAATAGACTTTCAGACTGCAGTATCACTGAAGAAGGTTATAAAGCTCTGTCTTCAGCTCTGAGATCAAACCCTTCACACCTGATAGAGCTGGATCTCACAGGAAATGATCCTGGACCATCAGGAGTGAAGCAGCTCAGTGATTTACTACAGGATCCAAACTGTCAACTCAAGACTCTGAGGTGAGACATGATGAAATAATGAAAAATAAATATGCAGGCAATTTATTTATAAAGAATATTTCACTAAAACAGTTTGTATGTCCATCCCTTTCACAGTGTTTCAGTTTACTTCATCTTCTCTTCTGCAGGTTTTTGGGTCCTGCTGCAGATGAAGGCTGTCAGTATGTGACTGGAATTGTGGGTAAAAACCCGTTACTCCTGAGAGAGCTGGATCTGAGTGAACATAAACTAGGAGACAAAGGAGTGAATAAGATCTCTGCTCTACTGCAGGATAAACACTGTACACTCAACACACTGATGTGAGTTTTTCATTGTTACAAGGACACTTTTAAATTCTTAATTTTTTTTTATGTATCTTGTGTAAGAGATTGCTGACTGAAAAACCATATGTGACTTTTGTAATATGGGTATCATCATCATCTTCATCAGCAGTATTTGTCAACTGTCAGCTAAAACATACTGGTAATTATTCAGATTAAAACTGAAGTGTTTTCTCTTTATGCAGTCTGAAGAAAAACTGTGATCACAGAAGGAGGGTGTCATGTTCTGGCTGCAGCTCTAAATTCAAACCCTTCAAATCTGACAGAGCTGGATCTGAGTGAGAATAAACTAGAAAACCCAGGAATGAAGATCATCTTGACTCTGTTTGAAAATGTACAGTGTAGACTGGAAAAGCTGAAGTAAGTATTTTAAGTGTATCCGATTAATTACCCAGACTGCAGTGACCCACCACAGTTTCATAAATTAAAAAATATTACACACTTCTCATCAGAACTGGACAATTAATCAAAATAAACTTGACATTGTGATATGTGATACAGTCTGCAGTAGGGATGCTCCGATCCGCCTTTTTCACCTCCGATACCGATTCCAATACGTAGGGTTCAGTAAAGATACCGATCCGATACCAGTGAATTTTTTATTTTTTTTTCCATTTAAATAAATGTAGAATTTATATATCTCTGTGTGTAGAACTGATAATCATTCTTTCACAATCTACTTGATACAGACTACTTCATTATAAAGGAAAAAATAAAAGTAAATAAATATGGAAAAATATAGGCCTATGCATATTCATAATCTATGACAAAAAATATCATAAACTAGGTTAGTGGATAATTCATCAGCAAAAGCTATTCTAGAAAAATCAGTGCACAATAATTCTAAAAATCCAAAAATTTTGTGAAAAAACTATTTTGTGGGGAACAAAAAAGTGTTGAACTAAATATGGTAAAATGTTACACATTTCTATTTGTATTATTATAAAATCGATTCATTAAAAACATTAATGAATGTATTTATATGTAAGTATATACTATAAAATGAAAATACATTTCTTTTAAATGTATAGCATATTTTTTAATAAGGCAACAACATATGATAAATACGATAGGACAAAACAATACAGTGCAACACAAAGTGCTTACAATGTGCACTTCTGGTGTGCAGAATGATGTGCTTGAGGCAACACGGAGTCACAGCCTGGACACATCCGGAGTCGTGTTGCCGTGTTGCTTCAACCGCATCATTCTGCACACCAGAAGCGCACATTGTAAGCACTTTGTGTTAAAAAGCGCAAAGCACAAAGAGAAGAGACATTGATGCGTAGTGTATTATATATGTGCAACTGTTATTGAGGCTTTCTTTTAACAGTTTTAAATTTCAGTTACTGTGCACGTTAAAAACAATTTATAGTTTTTTCTATGCCCGTGATTTGTTCTCACAGACACCCGGTAGCAAGTAACAAAACAACATTAAACTCCAGCAAGAAGATAAAGTCCTTTTTGCAAATTCATAGACATGTATTTACAAATAAAGTATAACAATGGGAACACAGAACGATCTTGGAGAGAGCTTTACTGAGCTGACTGTCGTAACAGAACGCGACCAGGGTTTAAAGGCTGACTGACAGACAAAGCAGAGTAAAGAGTTCATGTTAACTTTAATGTAAGGACTTAACTTCTCAATTCCAGTCCTCGTGAATTATTAACAGAATAATTCGCACAATCAAAAAAATAAGTCTCGGATTTGGATTGATCCTCTCTGACCGATACCCAATCCGAGAAAAATGGCAGTATTGGAGCCGATACCCGATTTGAATATCGGATCGGCGCATCCCTAGTCTGCAGTACCACATGCTTAAGAGCGAAGTGCATTTACATGTGAGCAGATCATGAGTTAATGTCAATAAATCTTATCCTTCAACCAGAACCCTCCAACATTTAGCATCAGCACACTGGAGAAGAAGTACCATGTCTTTTAAAATTCATATCTATTGTCTTCTGTGTGTTCAAATACTGGTGGCATTACTCAAAATCTGTCAGTGTCTATTAACTACAACACAACTCACATAGTTTTCTTTAAAATTACATTAACAATAATTTGGGACAAATGTTAGTGTGTACTGACTTCACTCTAAGCTGGAAGATTGGCAGCTTATATTTTTCAATCAACTTAAAGGCAGGGTAAGTGATTTTTCAAAAACGCTTTGGAAAACTGAATCGGGCCGAATAGCAAAACAAACTTGTAGCCAATCAGCAGAAAGGGGCGTGTCTACTCATGATGCAGAGGAGAGAGCATTCAGTCTACAGGACGAACATTAGCTGAGACGAGCAACAGAAAGATAGAGATGGCAGATAACATTTGCGGAACAAAAAAAGCCAGAAGTAGGACCTGTGTAAATGTCGGTGGAGAGAACTCAAGGAGCGGAAGGCCTACGATCGATGAATCGATCAATATACTCCTGTATCGTAATCGTGTCATAGAATTTTTTGACGTATCAGCAAATACTGTAATGCTGGGTATGAGAATCAATAATGTACCGTATCGTGATGAACCATCTTATTTACACCCTTAGTTAATATGCATTTGTAAATGTCTACTTTAAAGGCAGGGTAGGTGATTTGGTTAAAAACATTTTTTGCTATGCATGTTGAAAGTCTCTTCACATCCTGATAACAGTCACTAATGGTCTAATCAACCCTCCATAAACACCGTCTCTCACCATGTCGCACAACACCCCATAAATTAGATTCTTCGGTCTGAAGATAGGCTGTCATTCCTATCTGTCGAAACATATATTTGCATACTTCTGCGCACCCGGTTCATGCAGACATGATTGAAACAATGTAGTGAGAATGAAAGGCGTTATTAAAATGCCCCTATTATGGCTTTTTGAAAATTACCTTTCATGCAGTGTATAACATAGCTCTGAGTGAATGAAAACATCCTGCAAATTTGTAAATCTAAAAGTGCACCATGTATAAAGTTATTGTCTTTCAAAAGAAAGAGTCAACACAGAGTCATGAAAATGAGTCGTTTTTAAAACGAATCTTTAGCTGTTTCAAGGTGATGTCAAACTGAAACATTAGCATATTTATGCCAACCCACTTGTTGTGCACGCAGACCCGTCGTTGTTATTACTCGTAGTTCCGATAAAGAATAGAGCAATACGTTTGGGTGTTTACCACTGAGCTGTGGTTTAAATAATGATGATGGGCATTCTGTTATTCATCTGCGCTGCACGCAGTAGACCAATCATGACAGACTGAGTCATCAGACCAATCACCACAGTTTAGCATCACACAAAGGAGGAGTTTGGAAAAATTAATCATTAAACGAATCGTTTGGGAGTCATTGAGCAAAATGTCAACCTGTTGTTGGGTACTCCCAAAACCAAAATATGAACCTTTCATTACCCATAATAGGGGCACTTTAATGTAATATTATGCACTTTGTACTGTAATGTTTTCTCACCGGTGAATAAGACCTGAAGTGTTTCTGACAGCATTGAATTCAATTAGGGCTGGACAATATGGACAAAATTTAATCACAATATATTTTTTATTTTAGTCAATACAATATAATTCCAATTTTGATATGAACAATATTTATTAAAAAGAGTAATAATAAAAAAAGCCTCAGAAAAACTGCCAAGAATGCCCACAACAGATGTCTGTACCTACAAACTTCTGAAAAATGAATTTGCTTTTAAAAACTTGCTGTCCTCCTCCTATAAAACTAGGCTATGTAATATTTTAGAAAAAAAATGATCAACTTAAAGCAACCTTGCTAAATAAAAGTATTATTTTCTATAACCCCCCCACCCCCCCCAAAAAAAAAAAAAAATGAAAAGTTATACTGAAATCGTGTTATTACTCGGCTTCTGATCTAAGCAGCTCCGCTCATGAATGCTACTTTATCTGATAAAATGAAAATGCCATTGAAACTTTTCTGAAGACTTTCACATTCATATAAAACACCTGTGACATGTTTTGATTTTGAAACATGCAGTGCTCATGTTTATTCAACGAAGTCAAATGCCACAAATCAAATCAATGTATGGGAAACACCGTTAATGTATATTGAAATATTGGAAATGTCTTTAAAAACCATATCATCGTTATTCAATTTTTATATATATACTATTATATATATATTATATATATATATATATATATACTATATATATTTTATATATATATATATACCTATATATATTTCTGATTATATTTAGGTCATAGGGCTATACAATATACAAAAATTCTCAGCTAGAACAACATTATGGAGTAACACAAAATACACAAAAATTAAAATGACCTTTGATGTTCATATATAGTACAAATTAATATGTAACATGGCAGCCTAGTCAAGTGTTAGGTTTATACCTTAAGTATATAATGTACCTCCAAGTTGAGAGATCAAAACCCTGAAATAACACTGAGAAAAAAGCCAGAGTTGGATGAGTCAGAGTCAGAGAGGCTTTATTATTATTTCAGCTCTATACAGCTTGTACACAGTGAAACATAACAGCGTTTCTCCAGGACCATGGTGCTACACAAGACAACATTAACTACAAAACTCAAATTGTACTGTGCAAAAGACTATACATAAAATATCTTAAATAATCTAACATAATACTAAACCTGGAAGAAGAAAGTAAAAGTAAAAAGTTGAACATAAAACAAAGTACAGACTGCAGACTACATAAAGTGTGTGTGTGCATGCCTGAATGAAACAGTGCAACAGCCTGGGACATTACAATATATATATATATATACATAGATATATATATATATATATATATATATACATAGAACAGTTGTCAGGTCAGTTCACATGGAGTTGAGGAGTCTGATGACTCGAGGGAAGAAACTGTCCCGCAATCTGACCGTGAGGGCCCAAATGCTTCTGTACCTTCTTCCGGATGGCAGGAAAGTGAAGAGCTGGTGTGTGGGGTCACTAGTAATCATGATGGCTTTCCGAATGCAGCATGTGGTGTAAATGTCTGTGATAGAGGGGAGAAAGAGTCCGATGATCTTTTCAGCTGCCCTCACGATCCGCTGCAGGGTTTTGCGATCTGTGATGGTGCAATTCCCAAACCAGGTAGTGATGCAGGTGCTCAGAATACTCTCCACAGTCCCTCTGTAAAATGTGGTGAGGATGGGGGGTGGGAGATGTGCTTTCTTCAGTCTGCGTAATATGTAAAGACGCTGCTGAGCTTTCTTTGCTATGGAGCTGGTGTTGAGAGACCAGGTGAGGTTCTCCGTCAGATGAACAACAAGGAATTTGGTGCTCTTTACAATCTCCACAGAGGAGCCGTCAATGCTCAGCGGAGAGTGGTTGCTATGTGATCTCCTAAAGTCAACAACTATCTCTTTAGTTTTGTCCACTTTCAGGGACAGGTTGTTAACTTTACATCAGTCCGCTAGCCGATGCACCTCTTCTCTGTACGCTGATCAGCAAACTTGATGATGTGGTTCCAGTCATGAGTCAGCAAAGTGAGAAGGCAATGGATTAAGCACACAGCCTTGGGGAGCTTCAGTGCTCAGTGTGGTGGTGCTGGAGAAGCTGTTTCAGATCCGGGCTGTCTGAGGTCTCTCTGACAGGAAGTCCAGGATCCAGTTACAGAGGGAGTGGTTCAGTCCCAGAAGGCTCAGCTTTTCAATCAGGATCTGAGGAATGATTGAATTGAATTCTGAGCAGAAGTCTATTAACAGCATTCTGACATATGTGTCTTTTTTTATCCAGGTGAGTGAGAGCTAGATGTAGGGTGGATGTGATGGTATCATCTGTTGAGCATTTTGGGCGGTACACAAACTGTAGTGGGTCCAGTGTGGGGGGCAGCAGGTTCTTAATTTGCTTCATGACAAGTCTCTCAAAGCACTTCATGATAATGGGTGTGAGTGCAACGGGTCGGTAGTCGTTAAAGCTGGACACTTCTTCGGCACAGGAACGATGGTGGTAGCCTTGAGACACGCCGGGACGATGGTGCTGTGCAGGGATATGTTAAAGATGTCAGTGAAGACATCAGCCAGCTGGTCTGCACATCCTCTGAGCACTTTGCCCGGAATGTTGTCTGGTCCCGCAGCTTTTCGTGTCTTAACACTGCTCAGAGTCTTCCTCACATCATCTCTGGAGAAACACAGTATCTGATCGTCAGGAGGGGGGATGAACTGCCTCGCAATGGTGTCATTCTGTGCCTCGAAATCTGCGTAGAAGTCATTCAGTGCATCTGGGAGGGAGGCATCACTGTTACAGGCAGGTGGTGATGGCCTGTAGTTGGTGATGGTTTGGATGCCTTGCCACATACGCCGAGTGTCGTTGCTGTCCCTGAACTGGTTGTGGATTCTCTGGGAGTGTGCACGCTTTGCTTCTCTGATTGCCCGAGACCGTTTGGCCCTTGCTTCTCTTAGTGCTGCCTTATCACCCGTTTTGAAGGCAGAGTTGCGGGACTTAAGCAGTGCATACACATCCGCAGTCATCCATGGCTTCTGGTTGGAGTGTGTAATGATTGTCTTGGGGTCTGTGACGTCATCAGTGCATTTGCTGATGGAGCTGGTCACCGATGCTGTATATTCCTCCAAGCTGATGGAGTTGCTAGTTGTTGTAGCCTCTCTGAATATGCGCCACTCAGTCTGCTCAAAGCAGTCCTAGAGAGCAGAAATGGCTCCAGTCGGCCAGGTTCTAATCTGCTTCAGATCCTGTCTGTTGCGTCTGATGAGTGGTCTGGATGCTGGAATCAGCAGAGATGTGGTCTGAGTAGCCGAGGTGGGGGAGGGGCTCTGCACGGTATGCGCTGGGAATGTTTGTGTAAACAAGATCCAACGTGTTTGTCCCTCTCGTTGCAAAGTCCACATACTGATGGAATTTAGGGAGTACTGTTTTGAGATTCACATGATTGAAATCTCCCGCGACAATAAACAGTCCATCAGGGTGTGTGTTTTTAGTTCACTGATAGCCCCATACAATTCACAAAGTGACTCGTTAGCTTCAGCATTAGCGCTAGGAGGAATGTACACTCCAACTACAAACACTGCGGTGAATTCCCGTGGTAAATAAAAAGGTCTGCATTTAACAGCAACAAACTCCACTAGAGATGAGCAGTATCTAGAGACCAGTACAGAGTTTGTGCACCATAATGTGTTGATGTAAACACACAGGCCGCCACTGCAAGCCTTACCACACAGGTCTTTGTCTCTGTCGGCATGAAACACAGTGAACCCATCTAGTTTAATGGGGGCGTCTGGAATTCTGTTACTGAGCCACATTTCTGTGAAAACAAAGATGCAACAGTTCCTCTGTGTAGCTAGTTGAAGTTGAATGTAGTCCAATATTTTGTCCAAGGAGAAGACAATGGAGAGCATGACAGACGGGAGAGCCGGCCGGCTAGGGTTTGTTTTTAGCCTAGCGTGGACTCCCACTCTCTTCCCACGCTTATGCTTCCTCTCGTACCGCTTTTGGTGTCCCCTTCCCCGGTTTTGCAGTGCAGTTTCAGGATTATTTCTGTATCTGAGTGGGGTTTGTCGATGATATATATGAACATAGGTTGTACCGCTGTCTTCAGAAAGGTCTAAAAACACAGCTGCGAGCTGCTGTCGCACCGCCATCTTATATATATATAGTGCTGGGCAATGATTACATTTTTAATCACGATTAATCACAATGAATTGCATTGTTATGCACAAAAATAATGGATTCAAAAGTAGTGCATTGTGCACTTTTTTCATTTAAAAGTACTGGTATATGAACAAAAGTGCAATAACATTTGGTTTGCAAACACTTAAGGTGGATTTTTACAAACACAAATAAGGTGCTTTTTTACAGCAGTGTTCCTTTTACATAGTAGCAGTTAGTCAAGTCAAGTCAAATCTGCTTTATTGTTAAAAAATTTCTTGTAAATCTTAACTTATAACATTACTGTAATTTAATTAAATATAAAACAAGCTATTTGTCACTGACAGGACATTAACATTTTTATAGAAAATATTTTATAATTTGTTATAGAAAAACAAGTTATGCTCAGAGTCCAGAGCCTCGATCATAACATTATAACAGGCACCTTGCTATTAGAGACCAGCACAATTGCGGGACCCATCGCAGCAGAGTGCGGCGCAGGACAACACTTGATGTGCGGGCAGAGACTATTAACAATTAAATTAAATCACAGTCAACCATAGATGGATTTTGTATAAATTATTTTAAGTTTAACTTTAACTTTGTAATGTAGAAATATTAAATGATTGCAAAAATGAAATAATTTAACTGCCATAGGTGGCAGCAAGTGACTGTCTAAATGAGTGACTTGAATCCTTAAATCACCTGATATGTTTAAAATGCTGATTCATTTTAATGTTGCAAATGACTGTACTATTAGCCTGATTGAATTATTTCCTGGTCTGTGTAATGCTGAGGAACAACACACTGCTGCTTGGAGATGCAGTGGTTCTTCTGTTTGTTCTATTTACAAAGAGAAAATTTGTGTCTGAAAGTTACTCAGTAACTTGTTTGTTGTACAATTGTGATCATGCAGATATTCTGAAAAACAGGATTCTTGTTTGTGTGAATGTGTGATATGCTAACTCTTATAGTAGTGTAAGGATGAAAGAACCTGAGATACTTTGATCTCCTGAGAAACAGACAATAAAAACATACACGGGCATCTTCGAGACACCCCACAGAGTGGAGGTGCAGGAGACCTCCTTCCCTTCTGGCCATTTGTTTCATTTTAAATCCCTTCACCCATGCTTCCTTCTACTCAATCTGCTCAAAATGATTACATGAAAATGTCAATGCAAGGGTGCTAACAGTCATGTCTGGTATGATTTGGAATGTCTCAGTGCAACTGGTACAATGGTCTCAATCTTACAAAAGTAGATTAAAAGATAATACAGATCCTAAGAGTTAAGAGATATTTTGCCTACTGTAATGGGAGTGCCCCTTCCCAGGGTCCTCCATGTAAATTACCTCCTGTTCCCATTGAGCTGTAAAACCACCCAGGCTTGGGACCTGAGTTAATGCAAATTCCAATTGTTAGTTCCTGTCTCCATCTCGGGGGATGTTTGTCTTGGTCTGAGGTATTTAAACGATTACAGCAAAAGGATCAGGGCCTTCTGTAGCCAGAATGAGCCCTTAGCATGAAGTGTGTCCATACACTTCATACTTATGTATTTTTCTAAAAGTCAGGTATGCATCTTTTACTCTTAGATTCACTTTTGAGAATTTGATGTCTTGTATTGATTTGATATCTCTGAATTGGCTATGTAATTGGCATAATACTGTTCTGACTGATAATAAATTGTTACATTTGGTTTACTCTAAATTACTCTGAAATTGTTTCCTCAAGTAGATTAAGTGAAGGCTATGTTTCCGCAAATCTGCGTCCAGGGTTAAGTGCATACTAAAACTCAGGCTAGATGGAGCATAGGGCACATCAGGTGAGGTTTTTAGATTTCTGACTAACCGCTTGACTTTAGTTAAGTTGTACTCAGTTGCAGTAACTATGGGGGGCTAGTCAGAGCACTGGTCATAACCGCTGGTAATTGTCTCAGCTTTAATTAAGTTGTACGTAGTTATATAACTGTCTGGGGCTAGACAGGTAGTGCTAGCATAACCGCTGATTATTGTTTGAGCTTTATTTAAGTTGTACGTAGTTAATTTTAACTATCGGGGCTAGACAAAGAGTACTAGCATAACCGCTGATTATTGTCTCAGCTTTAATAAGTTGTACGTAGTTATATGACTGTCGGGGGGGCTAGACAGATAGTGCTAGCATAACCGCTGATTTTTGTGGTGAGCTTTAACTAAGTTGTACATGGGTAACTGAGGGGGAAATAATTATTAAATTATTTTATAATAATTTTATAATATTATTATTTTATAAAAATTATTAAATAATATTAGTCATAACCTCTGACTGCTGTTGAGACTGGCGAGTTTGTGATCGTGGGGCACACGTAGAAGTACGGCCGTCGTGGGGCACCCTGAGCGACACAGATTCCTAATGAACGAGTAAATATAAAGTAAAGAGTTAAATTAGAATAATCAAATGTCAGAAGAATAATAATAATAATTAGAGACAGACAATCAACCAATTTGTGTCTGTCAACCTAAATTCGAGGTCATACTAAAATGGAGTCAGATTAGAATTGGATTTAAATTGAATAACTCTACGCGCTGAAAAGACCGAACGCCCAAGAAACCTTCAGCCAGCACCGGATACCTTCCTTTGACCGAGTGCCTGGACCTTACAGTAGGGATCCTCAAATCTAGCTTGTGAGATCCACTTTCCTGGAGAGTTTAGTTCTAACCCTAATCAAACACACCTAAGCATGCTAATCACTGTCTTCAGGGAAACAGGTCAATTTAGCTCAAAGGGAATCATTTAAGATTTTAAACACTATTAATTAGCACATTAACAAGATCTGGCTGATCACTGAGTCGGCCAGCAATTTATTGAAAGAGTATAACATCAACTCTGCAATAAATATTAAAATCCAAAATATAGTGAAAACACTATTAATTAGCACATTAACAAGATCAGCAGTTTAAGACATTAACTTGTAAGCACAAAACACGTGTGTTCCTGTAGCTCAAGTGGTAGAGCATTGCGTTAACAAGCGCAAGGTTGGGGATTCGATCCCTGGGAACACATGATTGGTAAAAATTGATAGCCTGAATGCACTGTAAGTCGCTTTGGATAAAAGCGTCTGCTAAATGCATAAATTTAATTTAATTTAATTTAAAACACAAGATACTTCTATTTTCAATATAAATAAGGCTTTATTAGATAAATCTAAGACATATAAACTAATCTAACACATAAGCACATGTACTCACATTCACACAAGGTGCAGGAAGAGAGAAAGCTAGGAAAGAATGAGTTTAAGAGAATGAAAATGTGAAATCCCAAGTTTACAGCAATTCGTAAATTTGCATAGACATGAACAACCATCAATCACTTACTTAACCCTCGAATTGAATTCCTAAATAAGATTAAAATTTATATTAAATTCAGTTCAGCTAGAATTTGGAGGTACTTGCATTGCAAGGCGGTTCCCTTTGTTGTCCTTGCAGAAAGGGGGTTTCCCGAGGTTGCTGATTGGCTGGAAGTTCAGTAGTCATGTGGTTGGACGTTGTCTGAAGATGCGGAGTTGTGGGCTGGTTGAAGTTTTAGACGGCCACTCGAGGTCGGACTCTCGAGGTGAGACACGGCATTAGGCAAAACTTAACTCAGAACATGAAACTCTCAACAGAAAAGAAAAGAAACTAAATTAAAAGAATAGAAGTAAAGTTTGACAAGACTAGGTGGCGTTTCTCCTCATGGTTTTGGAAGAGCAGCTGGCGTGTAAGCCAGAGCATGCTCAAAGAGTGCTAAAAAGCAGCGTCAAAACATGGTGGCAAAAAGGCAAAAAAAAAACCTAAAAAAGCAAAGTTTGATGGTGCCCTGAGTATTTAAACCGGGTTGTTGGACACATCCCAAATGGTGCCTTGACCAATTATAGCTCAGTGTGTTGCGATGTTTCTCTTCCCAGCTCATAAATCAAATGTTATCTTATCCGTCACATGGTTGGAATTTTCCCACTCTTGCAGAGTATAATTTTGGACATGATTTCTATAAAAAGAATATGATACTTTTGACAAATAATTAATTGGAATAAACGTTTGAAGCAAGCAGATTCAAACACACACATACTAAACATGAATATGAACCCTTAAGCTGTTCAATAGTTATTAAAAAGACAGAACATGTCAAATGTGTGGGTTACATACAGGATATGGAGTTAAGCAATGGACTGATATTCATTTATAAGTCCTTTTGTGTTCATTTTGGTGCATCTACATCTGTAAAAGACAGTTTCTGTGCCATTCTGTGGATGTAAGGACATGTTCTGTGAAGACCAGAGGTTAAACGGTCTCCTTCTCGGTTGAGAAATTCAAATATCTTGGATTCACCCTGGATAACAAGCTCACTTTTGAATATCATATAAAGGACATCCATAAACGCTCCCAACAGCGTCTGCATATTCTACGAAAATTAAGTTCCCTTTACATTGCTCCTCATCTTCTGTTACTACTGTACACAAGTATTATCCAGCCCATTCTGTTATACTGCTCCACCAGTTTTTAAACCATGCTGTCAGTCACCAACAAAAAACAAACTGAATAAAATCACACACATAGCTTCAAAAATAATACACTCCCCTACACCTAACATCTCAGAACTCAATGACAGAGCAATAGCCCGCCTTGCCCGGACAATAATAACAGACCCAGAGCACCCCCTCAACTTCCACTTCACTCTCTTGCCCTCCGGGCGAAGATACAGGACCTAACATGGAGAAGGGGTCGTTTCAAAAAGAGCTTTGTACCATCTGCAATTTCAATCCTTAATAGGCTACAAAGTTGAAACATTCACCTTCTTGTGTTTTTGTTGTTGCTGTTACATGTGTACATGTATGGATGGATGTATGTGTATTTTTTTGTTTATTTTTTTATTTATTTATTTATTAATTTTGTTGCCAGTTGTGTGTGCTGTAGTATATTTGTCATATTTGTGTACAAACATCTGATAAACATCTTCAAAAGAGTAGTTTCACATATATTACAATGCATGATGTCGCATAAAAATCTGCTGAAATTTGCTTCAACACAGTCTGGATCTTGTCCTGGGTGGGGGAAACCACCAAACAAAGTTTCTACTAATGATTTTCCTCATGTGATGGTCATGATATGCTGTGTCTTTGACCATTAATCTTGGTTACTTGCCCCAAATTTGACAATCGCCATCCTGAGTTGGGATTATCAATAAGTGTTCTTTTATTTTATTGCTGTGAGCTGCTCAAAGCTGCTAGTTGGTTAGGCTCACTTCAGACTGGCTTGTGCTAGGATGTGATTTACGAGCATCCTGCTTTCTCTGGCTTTTCTGTGGAATTCGGCTCTTTGGGTTGTTCAACCATGTTCTTGATTGAATCTTAAATTGTCTGATTCGAGGTCTGATACCCTACAACAGGATCATTAGAAAATCACAGGTAGGTGAGTTTGATCAGGGTTGGAGTCCAGATTTGAGGATCCCTGTGCTAAAGCATATATTCAATTCAAGTTCAATTCAAGTTTATTTGTATAGCGCTTTTTACGATACAAATCATTGCAAAGCAACTTTACAGAAAATTAAGTTTCTACAATATTTAGTAGTAGCTTATCAGTGATGACTGTCAGTTATGTGCATACGGCAGAAATGTTCAGAAAAAATCAATAAAAGAAGTAAAATAAACAGACGATTAACACTATTAACAGTAATTATGCAATCAAACTTATAGCAAAATGTGGTATGTCTGTATGTTGTCTCTGGGTTAGCATCATCTGAGGTCCTCTGAGGGGCTGGCATCATCTCTTCTCAGGTGTTCTGGATCCAGACTGGAGCTTGTGTAAATCCTAGTTACCACGGGATATAAATCCTGTGGCAAAACAGAGAAACAAATAGAGACATAATTAGCGTAGCTGCTGTTCCAACCAAGTAAAATTAATTAGTTTAACCCAAGCTAAAGAGCAATAATGCACATTTGATCAGATATAACTGCAGTCCAAAATTATGAGATGCATTATTTGAATGCTTGGCCAAAGAGATGTGTTCGGAAATTAGATTTAAACAGAGAGAGTGTGTCTGAACCCCGAACATTATCAGGAAGGCTATTCCAGAGTTTGGGAGCCAAATGCCAAAAAAGCTCTACCTCCTTTTGTGGACTTTGCTATCCTAGGTACTATCAAAAGTCCAGCGTTTTGTGACCTTAGGGAGCGTGATGGGTTGTAGCGTGGTAGAAGACTAGTTAGGTACGCAGGAGCTAAGCCATTAAGGGCCTTATAAGTAAGTAATAATATTTTGTAACTGATACGGAACTTAATAGGTAGCCAGTGCAGAGACTGTAGTATTGGGGTAATATGATCATATTTTCTTGACCTGGTAAGGACTCTAGCCGCTGCATTTTGGACTACCTGTAGCTTGTTTATTGAGGATGCAGGACAACCAGCTAGCAGTGCATTACAATAGTCCAGTCTAGAGGTCATGAATGCATGAACTAGCTTTTCTGCATCCAAAACAGGTAACATATTTCGTAGCTTGCCAATATTTCTAAGATGGAAGAATGCTGTTTTTGTAACATGGAAAATATGATTTTCAAAAGACAAGTTACTGTCTAATATAACACCTCTTTCAGTAATTTAGTGGGTACAGGATCTAATAAACATGTTGTTGGTTTAGATGCAGTGATAAGTTTATTTAGCTCTTCCTGTCCTATAGTTGTAAAGTTTATCTTTGGGTGCGATGGATAAAACTAAAGTATTAGACGCTGTAGAATCTACATTTGTTATTTTATTTCTGATGTTATCTATTTTATCAGTGAAGAAATTCATAAAGTCATTACTATTTAACTGTGAGGGAATATTTAGATCGGGTTAATCTAATGTTAATCTAGCCACTGTGCTAAATAAAAACCTTGGATTGTTTTGGTTGTTTTCTATGAGTTTGTGGATATGCTCGGCCCTGGCAGTTTTTAGAGCCTGTCTATAGCTGGACATACTGTTTTTTCCACGCAATTCTAAAAAACTTCCAAGTTAGTTTTTCTCCATTTGCACTAAATTCTCCATTGACTACGAGTTTCTTTCTTAAGAGAGTGGGTATTACTGTTTGTACCATGGCACAGTACGTTTTTCTCTAACCTTTTTCAATTTGATGGGGGCAACAGCTTCTAATGTATTAGAGAAGATAGTGCCCATGTTGCCGGTCATTTTGTCTAGTTCATGTGTATTTATGGGTACACAGAGCAGTTGAGATAAATCAGGCAGGTTAATTGCGAATCTGTCTTTGGTGGCTGGAACAATAGTTCTGCCCGGACGATAACGCGCGAAGCCATATAGTTAATATCATCAATACGCAGAATGCACGATACAAGGAAATGGTCAGTAACATCATCACTTTGAGGTACGATATCTATATCAGTAAGATCGATTCCATGCGATATAATTAAATCTAGCGTATGATTAAAACGATGAGTGAGCCCGGTGACATTTTGCTTTACTCCAAAACAGTTTAATAAGTCAGTAAACACAAGTCCTAATGCATCATTTGTATTATCAACATGAATGTAAAAATCTCCAAATATTAGCACTTTATCAGCGGTAACCAACAAGTCTGAGAGGAAATCTCCAAATTCTTTTAGGAATTCTGTATATGGCCCTGGTGGTCTATACACAGTAGCCAGAGAAAGAGATACAATAGATTTCTTTTGCATATCTGACAGTGTAACATTAAGCACAAGTATTTCAAATGATTTAAACCTGTATCCTGTTTTCTGAGTAACACTGAGAATATCACTATATATTGTTGCAACACCTCCCCCACGACCAGTCTGACGGGGCTCATGTTTTATAACAGTAGTTTGATGGAGTAGACTCATTTAGACTAATATAATCCTTTGGTCTGAGCCAGGTTTCAGTCAAGCAGAGTACATTAAAACTATTATCTTTGATAATTTCATTTACAAGGACTGCGAGTGATCTAATGTTTAGGAGCCCAAACTTTAAAAGTTGGTTTTGTTCATTTATTTTGCCTTTTTCTGGTTTAATCAAGATCATATTTTTTCTAGAGCCTGCATTAAATTTATATTTTGACCTCACTATTCGGGGAACAGACACAGTCTTAATAAACTGCACAGCGCAAGTACTTCTATCATTTAAGCGGGTAGAACAAAAGCCATCATAGCAGTTATTTGAGAATTGGCTTACTAGTCAAATGGAGCGTAGAGTCCTGGAGATGTTGTCCGAGAGCAGCTCCGCTCCGACTCTGCTGGGGTGCAGGCCATAAGCGCAAAAATGCCTAGGACGCTCCCAGAAAAGATTCCAATTATTAACAAAGAGCAGTTTCTGTTCTTTACACCATGACAATAACCATTCATTTAGAGCAAAATGTCTACTGAACCTTTCGTGTCCTCGTCGATACGTGGGCAGTGGTCCTGACACGATGATCGTCTACGCGGGCGTCGTGCTGCGAACCGTCTCGATCAGGCTCCTGAAGTCCCTCTTCAGCGTCTCCGTCTGCCGCTGCGTGGTGTCGTTAACCCCGGCGTGAAGCACGACCGCTCTGGGGCTCTCGTCGGCCTTCAGGATCGCGGGTATCTGCGCAGAAACATCGAGAACACGAGCACCAGGGAGACAGTAAGTGTGGACTTTACCTTCGGCTAACGTAGCACGGACGTGTTGGACGATGGAGTCTCCGACGATCACAGCGTCGCGTTCCGTCTCGCGGAGGGGAGAGAAGCGGTTCCATGTGGAGATCTCGAAGACCGGAGGGGGAGAGGAGTCGTCGCCCGGGGCCTGGCTCGTGTCCTCCGCTGCAGATGCACCCAGGGTCCGTGGTGTCCCGGCGCCGGAGTGAAGGACATCTGGGCAGATCGCGTCCTGGGTGCACCGGGTCTGTGCAGAGAAACACGGGGTGGAGGTGGTGGGACTGTTAGCAGCGCGCTGTATACTTACCCTGGACTTGTGAGCGTCAGCCCGGGAGGTTTCCAGCGCGGCTTCTCCACGGCCTCCAGCTCGAGCTGCACCGAATGCAGCTCGAACGTGTCGTCACCTGCACTCAAAGGTAGACAAACATCCGCCATTAAATCAAGTAACAGTGAGTAAAGCAATGGTAATGTGTGTGAATAGAGTATTAGCGATGCACACGGGTTTAGCGACAACCACGCTGGCGATGCTAATCGGCTATAAGCTACTAGCGGACTCGGGAAATCAAAATAAAACTGGTGATAACAAGGTGCTCTGATTGTTTGAGTTGTAGAATACGATAGAGGATATATTCACACGTTATAGAAACGAAAATGATGGTGTATAAAATAGATTTCAATAATAAAAAATTGATGATAGAGAAATAACGTGACGGAGCTCAAACTAGAGGCATACAGCAGCAACCAACAGGAAGTGTTATAAAAACAAACTCATTAAATGGCTATTTATATTTTTTAACATCATTTTGATGACATTTCTGCCCCACTGTGTGTGATGGCAGTGAGATGGGAGAGAGCGCTCAAAACTCTTCAGATCGCATAATGTAGTGAAACATTAATATAATGTAGAATCATCTTCTGTACAGAAACGAGGCGAGAACATATGAGGATTAATCATTATCTCTCTAAATGTGTGCTCTTTGGGGCTAAAGTATTAATGGAGATGTTTAAAGTAGCCACATGATCACAAATTCAATATGTGTGACCTTCTTCTATGTGAAATAATCATAAATACCAGTTTATGCTAATGAGTATGGCTTCGAAGGTCATAGTTTGAAGCTGTTAGCCCCGACTGACCCGTTTAGCTCTTGTGTCCACAGTGGAAATGTGGCTAATAATTTGTGACTGGTATTTAACTGAACAAATCAAACAAATGTTAAGTCTGGCCATGGATGTGTAATTTAACCACAGTGTGGTGATAGTGATGTCATGGAGCCTTTAGACAACCTGTGATGATGTGTTTCCAAACTTATTAGCATCATAAAACTATTTTTCATATTTTCATTTCAAGGAAAAAAAAACCATGTATTTTCAACACTGCACTTTGTGTTACCTTGGCATTAAATGACAGAAAACTGCTTTGTGAGTGTTTTTAATACACCAGCTAAGGGAGTAATGTCAAATCTGACATTTATCTCTGTTCTGACCATTGCAGTCAATGTTTAGATTTATTTTCCTCTTTTGTGAAGTCACAGAAATGCCATCATGGATTTTTCTTCTTGCAATTGTGGAAATTGAAAATAAAAATTGGATTTGTTGCAGTTTGCGTTCACCAATATTGAACTTTAGCAAGCTTTACTGTGAAAAGAGTCCATTCAGGTCAAAATCCTGTAGTGCATGTTTTTACTTCATTCTAGAACATGTACTTGTATGACAATCTGTGTTATAATGAAGAATAACATCTTTTCTAATAGACTTTCAGACTGCAGTATCAGTGAAGAAGGTTATAAAGCTCTGTCTTCAGCTCTGAGATCAAACCCTTCACACCTGACAGAGCTGGATCTCACAGGAAATGATCCTGGACCATCAGGAGTGAAGCAGCTCAGTGATTTACTACAGGATCCAAACTGTCAACTCAAGACTCTGAGGTGAGACGTGATAAAGTAATGCAAAATTATATTATATTATATTATTTGACTAATTTAATAAGGTATAAAATTTGTTGCATCAAAATTATATTATATTATATTATTTGACTAATTTAATAAGGTATACAATTTGTTGCATCAAAATGATCAAAGATGAAAGATGAGATGCTGCAGCTGCTGTTGTTTTGATGATAAATGTCAGCACAGTTTAGTTGTGTTAAAAGTTACAGGTTAAGCAGACATTTTGGGTCACTAGATGTGCTGGTGTTCAGTATTTTGGTGCCTCCATAGTTAGGGCCCGAGCACTGCAGTGTGAGGACCCTCTTGGAATTGCTCCGTTTCTTATTATTCTTCCGTTTGAAATTGCCATGGACTACAATAGAGTATTATGATATAAAATGCTTCTTCTGCTCCAAAGTGAATTGCATTTTGAGGGCCTAAACATGCTCCAAAACTCACAAAACTGCACACACATCAGAACTGGCGAATGGCTCGATAGCGCCACCTGTTAAATTTCAACGGAGTGCGCCTCAAGCTACGTTTTACGTACATGCATGAAAATCGGTACACACGTGTAGCACACCATTTTTGTGCAGTTTTTACCATTTCCATGCCTCATACTTTGACGAACTCCCCCTACAGTTTTAATCAGGTCATCTTCAAATTTGGTGAGTGTGATCATAAGACCTTTGTGATGTTAAATTGCGAAGATCTTGAGTTTTTGCCAAGGGGCATGGCCCTAGCGGCCTGACAAATTTTGATGTTTCGCCGTGAAACAGGAAGTTGCTGTAACTCAGGCAAGCAATGTCCAATCTGCCCCAAACTTCACACGTTTAATAGGTGTTCTGTCCTGAACAAACACCCATTCCCAAATTCAGTTATAGTCATAGCGCCACCTGCTGGCAACAGGAAGTGACATGGTTAACACTGTTATGGACTCCTAGGAACATATTAAAAAGTGTCAAACAAGTGTTAAATAGGCTGCCAACATGCTAGAAACATACTTATACATGCTAGCAACACTTAGCTAAGTGCTAAAGCATACTACTAATGCAGTGAAACAGGAAGTTACTGTAATTCAGGCATGCAGTGTCCAATCTGCACCAAATTTAACAAGTTCGATAAGAGTCCTGCCCTGAAAACACCTACATGCCTGTATTTGATTATAGTCATAGCGCCACCTGCTGGCAACAGGAAGTGACATGTTTAACACTGTTATGGACTCCTAGCAACATAATAAAAAGCATCAACAAGTGTTAAAAAAGGCTGGTAACATTCTAGAAGCATACTAAAACATGCTAGCAACACTTCGCTCAGTGTTAAAGCATGCTATTATTGCAGTGAAACAGAACATTATTGTAACTCATGCATACAATGTCCAATCTGCTTCAAACTTCACAAGTTTGATTAGATACCTGACCTGAAGATAGCCACATGTTCATATTTGGTTATAGTTATAGCGCCACCTACTGGCAAGAGGAAGTAACATGTTTTACACTGTTAAGCACTATTAACAACACAGTTACATATGCAATTTTTTGTGCTAATCATGCTAGAAATATTCTCAAACATGCCAGCAACACTTACTAAGTGCTAAAGCATTCTATTAATACTATGAAACAGGAAGTTGTTGTAACTCATGCATAGAATGCCCAATCTGCCTCAAACGTCACAAGTTTTATAAGAGTCTAGGCGTGAACACATCTAAAGGCCGATATTCAATTATAATTATAGTGCCACCTGCTGGCAACAGGAAATATCTTGTTTCACACTAACTTAAACATGCAATGTCTGATCTGCCCTAAACTTCACATGTTTGGCAAGAGTCCTGGCCTTAACAGATCTTAAGGCCAATATTTCAGTTATAAACATACCGCCACCTGCTGGCAACAGGAAATTACTTGATTTAAACTAACTTAAACATGCAATGCCCGATCTACCCCAAACTTCACGTTTGATATGACTCCTGGCCTGAACTCAGCTTAAGGCCAATGTTGATTTATAGTCATAACGCCACCTGCTGGCAACAGGAAATTACTTGTTTTACACCAACTTAAATATGCAATGTCCGATCTGCCCCAAACTACACGTTTTTTAACAGTCCTGGCCTGAAGACATTTACATGCCAATATTCAGTTATAATCATAGCGCCACCTGTTGGCCAACACAGACATCAGTTAAATAAAACTATCCAGAGTAGGGGTGGGTGATATGAGCTAAAATTCATATCACAATATTTTACACTGTCCAGGAAATATCAATATTATATTGTGATATGAGAAAAAAAAATTACAGGCAAAATATTTAAATCTTTCATAACTAGAAAAAGTGAGGAATTGGACATAGACCTGAGAATTATTTTTTTATTGTGCCATTTGTTTTTCTCAAAAAGTGGGGCCTGTATGAATTAAATTCAATTAAATATTGTGTGTTTGAGTTGGCCAGTGGTTCCCAAACTTTTTCTGCCGGGCCCCCTTTTGTAGAGAAAAATATTTCCAATTCACCTTCTTTTTTTTTTTTTGGTTTTTTTTGGGGGGTTTTTTTTTTTTTTTTTTTTTTGGAAACATGTATTTATTAAAAATACAGTAAACACTGTAATATTGTGAAATATTGCCAATTTAAATGATCTCTTTGAATGTTTTAACATATAGGCTACTGTATTCCTGTGATCAAGGCTGAATTTTCAGCATCATTACTCCAGTCTTTAGCGTCATATGATCATTCAGAAATCATTCTGATATGCTGATTTGCTGCTCAGTAACCATTTCTGATTATTATCAATGTTGTAAACATTTGTGCTGCGTAATATTTTTTAAATTGTACTTCGTGTCAGAGTGCTGGCGTTCATTAGAAATAGAATGGGTATCAGTTTACTGTCATGAATTTGTTGCATCCACAGCAGAAAACATCACTGAGTTCTATTTGCTTTTGTCAAATCGAGCCGCTCGCATCTGGTGTAGATGCTTAGAGCAGAAGCATGCATCGTTCATTTATATTTCTACATGACAATACAACTCTGATTCATCAAGCGCTAATGTTGAGGTCATTAAAATATGTCAGATTAATATTTTGTGTTCAATTATTTACTTATCAGGCAAGTGGCTGCATGATAAGCGGGGAAATTATACAGCGTAGTCTTTATCACCCTGCAGAGGTTTATTTTGCAAAATAATCTGCTGACTGTACACTATCCCTCAGTTTGTGAAACACTGGAGAAGGTGATTTGTGCTCTATTAGTTTGGTCTGTTACGATGCTCTGTGTTTGATTATTAATGTCTGTGTAGCACGGTGTTGCACACAGAGGACAAAAACATTCAGCTTCGACTCTTTATCGTCATTTGTGTTAGTCCAGTGTTTGGTGAATTCTGCTACATAATAATAGGAAAAGCCGCATCAAAAGATCAACTAAATATATCACTATGAATGCTTAGCTGTCACAAGCTAGTTATCTCTTTGCTAACTTTCCTCATCTTCTGCTTAAAAGCCAGAAAGATCTTGAGATTTTTGAGAATCATGAGCTTTAGCCCCTGAGTTTCTTTTAAATTTACTTTTGACTTTTGTCTTTCTTAAAAATATTTGTATATTTAAATGTTCAACTGTTTGAACTTGAACTAGAACTTTTCATTACAAACAATGTTTGATGATCTTTAAATGTTTTGTGATGCAATGCACATTGAATTGATTCCAGCTTCATCTTCTCTTCTGCAGGTTTTTGGGTCCTGCTGCAGATGAAGGCTGTCAGTATGTGACTGGAATTGTGGGTAAAAACCTGTTACTCCTGAGAGAGCTGAATCTGAATGAACAAAAACTAGGAGACACACGAGTGAATCAGATCTCTGCTCTACTGCAGGATAAACACTGTACACTCAACACACTGAAGTGAGTATCTTACATCATTTCACATGTTACATGACTAGTAATGTTACAGTCGTCTATTTTAATTCTCATTTGAGTCCAACCTCACGTTATAAAGCTTAAAAGAGCCAGGAAATTGTTTAATATAACTCTGATTATATTTGTCTGAAAGAAGAAATTCATATACATCTAGGATGGCTTGAGGGTGAGTATATCATGGGGTCATTTTCATTTTTGGGTGAACTATCCCTTTAAGTGCACAGGGGTTGGAGAAAATAATGTGAACACATTAGAAATAGCCAGTATTTTATTAATGTGTTTACCATCGTTTGTCTTTAATACAGCTTCCAACCTTCTTAGAATAGATTGATAGAACTTTTGAATAGACTTAAGTTAAATTTAGTCTCTAACTTCTGCTGTGACTGCTGAATGTGATCATGTTTACTGACTACAAACTGAGGATTGAAGACTAATTTAAAAACATTGACCACCAACCAGTAACACCTCCCTCACAGATAAACTGAAGCCCTTTAATGCTTGCTTTGATCGTATAAACACAGAAGCACATCAAAGCTGAGCCCCACACGACGACCTGCCTCTCTCTTTTTTAACCAGCGAGGTGTGCTTCTACCTGAGCAGGTGAATGCACAGAAAGTGTCTGACCCTGATGGTCTTCCTGACCGAGTGCTCAGGGTCTGCACAGAACAGCTGGCTGATGTCTTCACACACATTTTCAAGCTCTACTTGGTCCCCACCTACTTCAAAACAGTCACCACTGAACCAGGACCAAAAAACTACAACTTTGCACTCCATAAAAAATCACGCACCCACACACACACAAATAAATATATAATATATATATATGTTACCGGGTTTGTACCACAATATATATTTGTATGTTTTTGCATATGTTTATATATTTTTGTATAGTTATTCTGTTTATATTCTATACTGTATATTTTTGTGTAAGAGAGACTTGTAAAGTAAGTTGTTTTGTGATCTAAACATTTGAAAGTTGTAATGAGTGTTTCTTGTTGCTCATACAGCAGGTCAAATACACAACCCAATATCCAATAATTTCAGTTAATAATACCAAAAATACACAAACATTTCACTCTTATCCAATAGGACAGAACTGTTTTCATTGTGTTTATTAATGGGACGTGCAACAATAGTTCTGTGCTGCTGTAGCAGAACATATTCATAGTGTTTATTGATGCTTCATATCATCTCTCTGCCATCAAACAACCAGATTAATGAATGTGTAACACAACTGAACAGAACCGGTCCAGACTGGGCTTTATTCTGTGCAGGCATTGCTTCTTCAGTCTTACCTGTTTCAGAGAAATATTACTGTACTTCACATCTAAAAAAAGACAAAACTACAGTTTTATTTAGATGTGCAAAGTTGAATCTGTGTAGCAAAGCTGATCAAGTCACTGGACAGAGCAGAGCGAATGCATTTACGTTGTAGTGATGTGCAGACCAGAATCAATTTAAACACAAATACACAGCAGTCAGGACTTTTATTTTAGACCATATGTTCAGTTTTAGACAAAAGATGAAATAAGAATTATTTGACAGAAATAAAAAGATATGAAAGATTTTAACACCTTTCACACAAGATTGTTGGGAAATAAAACTTCATTGTATTTCTATCAAGAATCATATTGTACATAAATTATGAGAAGTGTAAATTATTTGATTAAATTAACAACTTATTTGTTTTTCTGTTTTGAAGACCAATTTGTGGAAATTTTCCAAAGGTATTCAGACACTCTTCCTCTGTTTTTTGTTTTATCAAGGAATTGTAACTTTATTAAATAGTTTTCTTCTATCTTCTCTCTTTCTCTCAATGTAGGTTAAGTGACTGTGGTTTGATAGATGAAGGTTGTTCTGCTGTGACTTCAGCTCTGAAATCAAACCCATCACACCTGAGAGAACTGGACCTGAGCTGGAATAAACTAGGAGACTCTGGAGTGAAAAACCTCAGTGATCTACTGATGAACACACAATTCAAGCTGGAGAAACTAGAGTTAGTATCATTATACTCTACAGCAGTTACACTGAGATTGATTTGTCAGGGTACATACTTTATTTCCAAAAATTAATGTACCGTTGTGATCTTTAATGAAAATAACTATCAATTTCCATCATAAAAACATCTCTTCTCTCGTCTGATGATGTGAAGACGGGAAAACCTCAGTCAAAAAAAAAAATGCATCAAAACATGCATCACAATAAGATATCTTTAAGTAAATTTTGATTTTGACTGTAAATTACAATCTTAAAATGTCTTGAAGTAAATTTGTATTTTCTTGATTTGTTACATTTAAACTATTTTTACATTTTTAATGTTATTGTAAAGTGGTTCTATAGTTGATCCTGTATCTTAATTACATTACAAATCACAAAACCTTTTTTTTTTTTGGTCTGACTAAAGATTCTCCAGACTTGAAATGTAACTTGTATCCTCAAATCCTAGTTTTGTATTTGTTTTAGTTTATGGCTGTATGATTATATATTTACTTATATTGTTTTCAGGTTTTAGCAACATTTATTTATTGCACTGGATGGTATTTACTGATTCATTTAACTCACACACATGAACATAACGAGTCTGATTTATTGTGTTTTCTCTTTCTGTCTTCAGTCTGTGTGATTGCAGTATTACAGAGAAACAGTGTCTCATCCTGACTTCAGCTCTGAAATCAAACCCGTCACACCTGAGAGAACTGAAGCTGAGCTGGAATAAACTACTAGGAGACTCTGGAGTGAAAAACCTCAGTGATCTACTGATGAACACACAATTTTATACTAATACACAGGTTCTGTGTATTAAAATACTAACAGCAGTTACAGTCAAATTAAAGATTACGGTTTATTTTCATAAAGTCACCATGAAATTAAAGTTGACAGTTATTATTTTTTATGGAATATTGCAGTGCTTAAATGATTTATCTGTGTACATAATGTAAATCTAAATAACTTTCCTTCTCCTCCAAACTGTCATGAATTCTGTCCGCGGTCTTCCGTCCGCTCTCCACCAGAGGTCCCCCTCATATTATATTGACTCACACTACACAGACTGTTATGTTTCCTTTTCAAGGGAACTTCGAACTGCGTCCTCTAGGGGTCGCTATGGGGAACACCTCGTCGTGACCCGTGTCTGAAGCATACAAATGAAAAAAAAACACCAACGAGTTGGCCGGCGACAGCCTCTGACGTCACTACCGGTGCGACTATAAAACAGGCACCGGGGAAAACACGTCATTCTCTTCTTCGTCTTCACTGACTGTTTTGTTTGAAGCGTGCATCTGAAAGAACCGGTAAGAGCGCTCTTTCTCTGTCAATCATGGCGACTACTAGCATGCGTTTAGACAATGTATGCATCCGTGTCGGCATTATTTGACACCCGATGACACACACGATCTTTACGTGATTTGTTTGGGTAAAGAGCACGCACGCGATGTCTTTGAGGAGGCAATCTGCGTGCATTGCGAGCGTTTTTTCAAGGAAAAAGCTCCGCTCTCGTTCGTCTCTCATTCCGAGAAAAAAAAAAAAAAAAAGGCAGCCATCTGCTTCCCGCGGTTCAGGACCCGCCGCTGCTGAGGCACGGAGGAGAATGAGCTCGTGAGAATTTCAGGTGGATCTGTCTGAGTGGTTTAAAGAGGGACTTTCCCTTTCGCGCTCATAATGGCGTCGGACGAGAGAGAGCCTCGGGAGGATGAAGTTATATCTTTAACACTTTCTGATACTGAGGTTAGTGCTCTGCTGGGTTTTTACCCAGGAAAAAGCAGGAGATATTTGAGGATGGTGAAGAAGCTGAGGCTGAGCCTTCTCAATTCTCCTGCCCTGCGTATGTAGAGCTGTTGTGAGTTTATGGATCGCGCCTCGATGAGCGTTATCTTTCCGACCATAGCCCTCCAGCTCAGGTGAGCCTTCCATTTCTGCCTGATCTCCATACAGAGATCGAAAGGAAATGAAAGAGGCCGTTTTCTTCTCCGCATCCATCGGTTTCAGCATAAGAGTTTTGCCGACATCGAGGCGATGCGCGCGGGAAAACGGCTATGAGAGGATGCCCCCTGCAGAAAGAGCTTTCATTCTGCGGGGGAGACATCCTCTCTTAATCTCCCTCCTTGCCATCTAAGCCCTTTCAAGCAATGCATCTTGCTTAAATGGCAGGGCATACGCAGCAGCAGGTCAGGCTGTGGCTTTATTACAAAATAAATGCTTCAAGCATATCAGACTGATCTGCTAAGAGACCTGGATAAAGGCGAAAGCCTTTTTCCTGATCAGGTAGCCGAGCTGCGCCGCACCACAGGCCTCTCTCCGGGCTACCAAGCAGGCCGCCTCTGCCAAGCGCAGGACTATGGCGGCCATGGTGGTGGCGGAGAGACATCTGTGGATGAACCTGGCAGACATCGGGAAGAAAGAAAAGGCTTTCTTCTCGATGCTCAGGTTTCGTCTTCTGAACTTTTCGGTATTTCCGTTGAGACGGTGATCGAGAAGTTCGGGGAGACGAAGGCGCACTCCGCTGCTTTCAGATCCTTCGTTCCACGAAGGTCCAGGTCTGAGCCCGAGCAACATAGGGGTCCTGGCCTGTCTCAATCTGAGGATCAAAGACGGGCACAGAAGGCTAGTGTCGCGACTCACGCTCCTCCCCCACCTGCGGGCAGGGTTAAGAGGAATTGTGGGTCACAAGGGGGTAAGCAGAACCTAAGGGATGTGATCCAGACGAGGCAGCGTTCTCGTCTGAGTCAGAGTGATACTGAGGTATCTACTCGTTCCCTTTAGGGATTTTTAACTTCTGCTTTTATCCTCCCCTTCCTAATTCCCCTGTAACCACCAGCTCTCCACCTGATCGAGGTTAGGTGGAAACCTCTAACACATAACAGTCTCCTATAGCTGGACCTATAATGTTTTTGGCTGGTTCTATGTTCATAGCAACCACCTTACTGATGGTCCGGACTAAAAGGAGGCGCCCCTTGAGCGGGGCTCCAGCGCAGGAGGGTGGGAGTATAAAAAATAACCCTTTCTGTATATACTTATGTGTAAATTGCTGGTGGTTATGTCTACTAATAAACTCTGTGAGTTTCCTTTGCAGTGCTCAGTTACAGTGGTTACTAAACACTCGTCAGCACCAGCCATCCGGCTTCATGTTCCGGTATTAGGCGGCTGAGATCACAGGTTTCTGCGGGAGCCTCCGTGATCATCAGGCCTGGCACAGCACTGCAGGGTATTTCATGGATGTCCGGCCAGGTCACCCTGAGGGGTCTCCTGGCCACTTAGTTGTGCTGTCATATCCAGCGGGAAGTGGAGATGGCAGTTACAGAAGTCTTGTATATGCTGCCTAAGGTGATGCTCCCCTCGCTAGAGGTTTATAAAATTTAAGCTTGCCTCTCCCGTGCGGTTCAGCGCCTCTGCGATGCTTAGGAACCTTTAGGTACACACGCTAAGCTCTGTGTACTTTCTGAAAACCCACATGGAGGTCAGTGTGCACGTGAACACTTTGCGCACTTTCTAAAAATCCACATATTGGTAAGTGTGCACGCAAGACTCTGCGCACTTTCTGAATCCTGTATGGTAAGGGTTACGCGCTCCGCCTCGTTCCCTTTCTTGAGGTGATTAGACCTTGGTTCCTTGGGCTCCATTCAGCCAGTGTGTATTTTTTATACACTTCAAGCATCGCTTCCCTCAACATGAGGGGCTATTCGGGCGATTCTCGTGGTAGTTTAGCAGCGCCCCCTTTTCCAAGAAGGGTCGCCTATGAGCGTGCTACTCTGGATTCAGGAGTTCTCCTCTCATATGAGACTGAGTTCACTGTTTTTCCCAGAGCGCTCCACCATATTGATGACTCTCAAACATATTTTTTTTTGAGATGCACCATTCCATCTATGAGCTGCTCTATCAGAGTGCCACGAGAGCCCTTCCTTAGAACAGTATTTGAAAATCCATGATATGGTAAGTTCGCACGCTAGTACTCTGCGTTCTTTCTAAAATCCTATATGGTGAGGGCTTCGCGCGGTTGCTTCGTGCGCTTTCTTGAGTTGGTAAAAAGCCCCGTTCATCTTGGGCGCCACTCCACCCATGTATCCTCGGATACCTATCTAAAACAGGGTGTTGCTACTGGAGATCTGTTGAGACAGCTCCTTCAGCAAGCTTTTGCGGAAACAAGCTATAGCCCCTGTGTGACAGGCAAGACTTAGTATAAAATGCTAGGTTCCTAGCCGTATCCCTTTAAAGGAATCTTTCCTGATTCCAAGCCTTTAGCTCTACCACCGGGCCGAGGCCCTAACAATTAAGTTGGGTATGTAGCTTAGGCCTTTGGCCGTAAGGGGTATTGTCACAGACAGCCGTCTAAACGTCCCGGGGGCAACTCCCATTGAAATGGTATAGTTGGTACTTAGTGTTCGCCATGATTCTGGCCTGCACTCCCCTCAGCATGGCGGCGTGGGTATACTGTTCCCCATAGCGACCCCTAGGAGGACGCAGTTCGAAGTTCCCTTGAAAGGGAACGTCTCAGGTTACGAATGTAACCATGGTTCCCTGAGTAGGGAACGAGACACTGCGTCCTCTAGCTCCCTGCCATGCTTCGGACGCAAGCTTCAGACGAAGAAGTGAATGACGTGTTTTTCCGGTGCCTGTTTTATAGTCGCACCGGTAGTGACGTCAGAGGCTGTCGCCGGCCAACTCGTTGGTGTTTTTTCATTTGTATGCTTCAGACACGGGTCACGACGAGGTGTTCCCCATAGCGACCCCTAGAGGACGCAGTGTCTCGTTCCCTACTCAGGGAACCATGGTTACATTCGTAACCTGAGACGTTCACCCCGGACTACATTTCCCATGATCCATTGCACTGATTAACCATAATTGAATGTGATTCACCTGTGATTATGAACGTGATATTGCATAGCTTGACACTGAACTATGGCTCTGTGTATTAACCCTCTGAAGTCGATTAACGTGGATACGCGTTTTGAGGCATTTTCTCCTGATAACCCCGAAAATAACTTAAATTACACTTTCAGTTTTGATCATACAGATAAGAGCAATACATCAATCAAATCTGTAAAGGGTCTACTTTTATTTGTATCCACACATAATAACAACAAAACTTTGTGCATTTCTAAAATAAAGATAACAAACAAGGTGTGCTGTCTGCAGCCTTGGTCTGCGCTGATCTTTATTTACAAACGCGTCATTAAAATGAACTGTAACTCAGTGAATACTCAACGAAGAGACATGAGAGAGATATCTATAGAAAGCCTGACATGTCTACTTTTAAACTAAGCAAGTGCTACCGAAAACAAATATTCTGTGATAAAGTACTCCATATGAAAACAACGCGATGTCCGACTTTCGCGTCTCCCTTCATTATATCTTATGCGACCACACCCACGCGCCGAGCGTGCTATTGTTATTATAAGTGTCCACGTGAAGCTTGCGCGGGTAAGCGCCCTCATCAGAGCAAACAAAGTAGCGAGACTGTACTTCACACTTTTTAATTGTTACTGTTCGCGTCGCGCTGAGAGGAACAAGACATAATTCACCTCAAGAAGACCCCTGAGAGGAATAAGATGTGGATTTCCTCAGAAAGAAGAACGAAGCGGCTTGAACCAGCAGAGATAAACATGAGTAAGTCTTTTTTATTATTAATCTACTTGTATTAGTTTTCATATAACTTGTACACATTTTACTAGTTAGACTTTTTTCCAGACTGTAATTCCTGACTAAATGTATAATCAGGTGAAACATTATGAAGTTCCATTTACATCATCTCAATGTTTCACGAGGCCAGGATGTTTTTTTTTTTTTTTTAATGTTCTATAACATAGACAGCAATACGATATAAAGTAATATGAGTTATAATGTTGCTAGCTTAATGTCAGTAATAATGATTAGACAAAACTTTACTGAGATAGGCTATTCTCTGTTCACAAATATAGCCATATATGTTTATAACTATATATATTGTATAAGCCTTCATACAAAGCATGCTTGTGTTTTCAGGAATGTAATTAAGCTTCTGATCATCAATATCTGCTCTGGTGTAAAAAAAAGAAAAAAAAAGTCTATCAAGTAAGCTGTAAATATCACTGACAATAAATGTTCTATGTGGTAATTGTGTTCTTTTTTTCCTCTAAATTACTACTAGTATCAGTGACCATAACAATAATGTTAATAATGCAGTTTATTTGCGTAAACAGCATGCTTACTTTTTTATATCAGATAAATAACAACCTGTTGCAAAGCGAGTAAATGCAAATAAGCAGCCCACTCAGGAACCTGGAACACAGCTAAGACCAAGCGAGGCCTACACTCCCATCTCTTCAAAGTCACTTCAAAAAAGTATGTCCTTCAGAGCACATAAACAATATACATTTTGGAAATGCCAGGTATGTGATGTTCATTTATATATTTCAACATGACACATGAGCCTGCATTTATTTGATCCAAAGTACACAAAGTTGCATTAGCTAAAGCAGTAATATTGTGAAATATTTTTACTATTTAAAGTAATTGCATTCTATTTGAATATATTTTTACAATTTATTTTATACCTGTGATCAAAGCAAAATTTTCAGCATTATTACTCCAGTCTTACTCCAAGTGTAACAATATACACTATACCATTTAAAAGCTGGGAGTCAGTATGTATATATATATATATATGTATATATAAACTATATATTTATATATATATATATATATATATATAAATATAAACTTATTTAGCACACAAGTGATGATAAATACAATAATCATGTTAGAAACGATGCTGTTCTTTCAATTAATAAAAAAACATCTCTTTTCAAAATTAATAATAATAGTAGTAATAATAATAATAATAATAATAATAAATGTTTTTTTGAGTAGAAAATCAGAATATTAGAATGATTTCTGAAAGGATTGTGTGACTGGAGTAATGATGCTAAAAATTCAGCTTTGAAAGTCAGCTTTGATTGTTCCTAATAAACTGTTTAACTGCACTCACAAGTGAATATTAAATTATGTTGTGGGATAATTAAATATATTCTAAATAAACTACAAACCTAAAAATATATACATTTATTTTGTCCTCACATTCTTTCTTGTAACTCTTCCCTTTGTCAAGCACCTGACTGAAAGGCTCATTATGTGGGTCTTTGTCTTCTCAGGTGTGAATCACACAAATATTCATGATAGTTGACGCCTACTCGCATATGCCCTTTTGAAACAAAAAGTGTCTTAGAAATTTTTAATTAATCTATTGTTTTCTGTGAGTGAGTAAACAAGAATTCTAGGCTACAAGCTCCAGGTTTGACAGTCTTGTGAACAAGTGTTCTGTATGTGTTTTATGACCTTATTTCAGTGACTTCAAAATTGTAGCTTTTTACTAACCACGCATAAACGTCGTTTTCTCAAAAACACAATCATGTACATACATGCTATTTACGTATTATTGTAGCCCAGTTTGTACTGATTACAGTGTTATTAGAATTTAGCCATGTATCTATTTATAAGCAACTGAAAAAAGCACAAAAGTCAGGGGATGTCAAAATTTCTCCAGGCCCCCAATCCTAGACCTCAGAGGGTTAAATGCTGCTCCATCTGAAAGTCCGGTGAGAGAGAACAAAGTCAATAGTTGTGGAACTCCAGGGCTGTCAAGACTGTTTTATTCACTTAAACATTAGATGAAGTGATTATTTTCTCTTTAATTCAGATGAAGACAAAGTATTTTACAATGAATCTGCTATGTTAGCGAAGTAAGTTATACGTTTTTTAGCCTGGTTCTCTTATGAAAACCTGGAGATTTGATTTGGTTCTGACCCATCAAATATAACAATAATAATAATAAAAAATAATAGTGATGATATTATTGCATTTATTCAGTTTTTTATATATAAAATAATAAACTAAATAATAAAGTGTGATAATACTATTTTATTTTAAAATAAAAATGAAGTATTAAATACAAATACAATTATTTTATAGTAAACTTAAAAATAAAATGCTATTATTATTATTATTATTATTATTTAATTTATATTATTACCTTAATTATTATAAAATCAGCAAGCTTTTATAATTTTTTATTTTCAAACTTAAAATCAGCAAGCTTTTATTTTGGCGGGTTGTCGGAAAGTAAGTCTATGCGCTTCTGGGTTTAGTCTAAAGAGCGTCAATGAATGAAATGTCACAGTTTTGCATTGTGCTTTGAAAACGTTAGCGGGTAGCCTAGATTTATGCTTTCAGTTTGAATAGAAATCTTATACAGTACAGTTTGTCAATCTAAAATGGTTATTGTACATTAACAGCTGTCAACCATGTCGGTCCACAAACACGCGCTCTGAACTAATTTACAGCACATTTCTTATTTTGGTCGCGCATGCGCACCTGCAGACCACTTATGTGCACCCCTGCCTATATTCTATCTGTTTTTCTTTTATTTATTATACAATTAACAAAAATGTATTAAAAAGGCATCTAATACTAGTTTGCTGTATTATTATTTTTTTCTATCGGTTTTCTTTTTATTATATGATTAAAAAAAACCTTGCTACATGTACTGTGTTAAGCTGAGACTTGTTAAGGCACTTGTATATAAGTAGCAAACAATAAAACATACTACATTTACCAAATTTAAATCCCTCATACTCAATATCAAACAACTTTTAAATTTAGATTAATTTACTAAGGTTTTGGCAAGAAAATTTTTTTTTAATTTTTTATTGCACTGTATGGTGTTTACTCATGATTAATTTAACTCACACATGAACAAAACATGTCTGATTCATTGTGTTTTCTCTTTCTGTCTTCAGTCTGTGTGATTGCAGTATTACAGATAAACAGTGTCTCATCCTGACTTCAGCTCTGAAATCAAACCCATCACACCTGAGAGAACTGGACCTGAGCTGGAATAAACTAGGAGACTCTGGAGTGAAAAACCTCAGTGATCTACTGATGAACACACAATTCAAGCTGAAGAAACTAGAGTTAGTATCATTATACTCTACAGCAGTTACAGTGATATTAAATATTACTGTTTACTTTCAGGAAAATAAAAAAGGAAAGGATGTGACATGTGGCCAAGTATAGTGTCCCATACTCTGAATTTGTGCTCTGCATTTAACCCATCCAAGTGCACACACAGTAGTGAACACACACACACACACACACACACACACAAGGCTCCCGGGGAACAGTTGGGGTTCAGTTCTTGCTCAAGGGTCTCATCTCAGTCGTGGTATTGAAGGTAGAAGAGAGCGCTGGATATTCTCTCTCCACCCACAAACCCTTCTGGACCTGAGACTCAAACCCACAACCTTCAGGTTACAAGCCCAACTCTCTAACCATTAGGCCACGACTGCCCCAATTCAACAAAAACTGAAGAAAAAAGATTAACAAAGTAGATTAAGATATAGGATCAACTATGGAGCTACTTATCATATTAAAAATTCACATGAAATTAAAGTTGACAATTATTATTTTTATGGGATATTGCAGTGCTTAAATGATTAATCTGTGCACATAATGTATTTCTAATTTATGTGTCCTCCTGATCTTTCATCTGAATAACTTTCCTTCTCCCTCACAACATCATCTCTTCTCTTTTGCATTATTGACACACTGTTTTCCTAATTAATGTTGTTCAGTTGCTTTGACGCAATCTTTTTTGTTTAAAGTGCTATATAAATAAAGGTGACTTGACTTGACTTGACTCTCCTCTGATGATGGAGCAGGAAAATCTGTTAATCACCGGAGATCACAGGAATAACAAATCACAGAAATCCCATTTATTAATTGACCAAATTAAATCATGCCATACTTTTTTTTACATTCACTCAGACTTACTGTACAATAATGACAATTGCAAAAAACAAAAAACAAAAAAAATGTGGTTGTTGATGATAAAATCCTCTTAAAATGTCTTTAAGTAAATTGTAATTCAGAAACAGAATCTTCTTGATTTCTCACATTTAAACAGTTATTTGTAAGAAGTTCTATAGTTGATCCTATATCTTAATCTACTTTAATCTTTGTTGTTTTTGTTTATGGTCATATAATAAGGTTTTTGGCAATGTTTTAATTATTGCACTGTATGGTGTTAACTCATGATGAATTACTCACACATGAACATAACGTGTCTGATTCATTGTGTTTTCTCTTTCTGTCTTCAGTCTGTGTGAATGCAGTATTACAGAAAAAAACAGTGTCTCATCCTGACTTCAGCTCTGAAATCAAACCCATCACACCTGAGAGAACTGAACCTGAGCTGGAATGAATTACTAGGAGACTCTGGAGTGAAAAACTTCAGTGATCTACTGATGAACACACAATTCAAGCTGGAGAAACTAGAGTTAGTATCATTATACTCTACAGCAGTTACAGCAAGATTAAAGATTACTGTTTACTTTCAGGAAAAGGTGGCCAAGTATAGTGTCCCATACTCTGAATTTGTGCTCTGCATTTAACCCCATCCAAGTGCACACACAGTAGTGATCACACACACATCGTGAACACACACATGCGGTGCCCGGGAAACAGTTGGGTTCAGTTCTTGCTCAAGGGTCTCATCTCAGTCATGGTATTAAAGGTAGAAGAGAGCAATGGATATTCACTCTCTCCACCTACAATCCCTGCTGGACCTGAGACTCAAACCTGCGACCTTCAGGTTACAAGCCCGACTCTCTCACCATTAGGCCACGACTGCCCCAATAAAACAAAAACAAAAGAAAAAAGATTAACAAAGTAGATTAAGATATAGGATCAACTATAGAACTACTTAAAATCATATTAAAAAGTCACCATGAAATTAAAGTTGATAGTCATTATTTTATGGAATATTGCAGTGTTTAAATGATTAAATCTGTGCAAAAAAGTATTTTTAATAGATCTGTCCTCCTGATCTTTCATGTGAATAACTTCCCTTCACCCTCACAACATCATCTCTTCTCTCCTCTGATGATGGAGCAGGAAAATCTGTCGATCACAGGAATAACTAACTTTTTTTTTCCACATTCACTCAGACATAGTGTACAATAAAGAATGACAATTACTCTTAAAATGTCTTTAGGTAAATTGTAATTCAGAAACGTCTAGGTTACGTGTATGTAACCCTCGTTCCCTGAAGGAAGGAACGGAGACGTTAAGTCAGAAATAGACTGACGAATGGGGTCTCGCCTAAGAGCCCAATCACCTTCGAGTGGTAACAAAACGAGCCAGTGGTACACAGTGTACCTTGGTCTGTGGAATTTGCATTGCGAGCTCCACCCCACTGTGTGGGTATATAAGGAGCAACTCGCATTCAAGTTTTCACTGAGGAGCCGAGCCCAATGACCCGGCCGTTCAGCGGAACAGCGATGTGGCAAAGGGACGTAATGTCTCCATTCCCTCCTTCAGGGAACGAGGGTTACATACGTAACCTAGACGTTCCCTTTCAGTCGGTCACGATAGATGTTACGTCAAAAAGAGACCTTACTGGCCCGAAGGGGCAAGTACCCGGGAGGACACGGGCTCTACACGGAGATTATAAAATCTCGCAAATGTGTTAGGTGTCGCCCAGCCCGCAGCTCTACAGATGTCTGTTAGCGAGATGTCCATGCGCCAGTGCCCAGGAGGAGGCTACACTCCTAGTTGAGTGAGCTCTCACCCCTAGGGGGCATGGCAGGTCTTGAGCCTGATAAGCCAGGACAATAGCATCCACTATCCAGTGGGATAACCTCTGCTTGGAAACAGCATTTCCCTTCTGCTGGCCTCCGTAACAAACAAAGAGCTGGTCTGAGGTCCTGAGGCACTGAGTTCTGTATACGTAAGTGCGGAGTGCACGTACTGGACAGAGCAGAGCAGCTTGCAAGTTCACCACCTGATCTCTAAAAGGAGTGATGGGAACTTTGGGCACGTATCCAGGCCGGGGTCTCAAGATAATGTGAGAGTGTGGCCCGAATTCCAGGCACGCTTGTTCAACTGAAAATGCCTGCAGGTCCCCGACCCTCTTAACCGAAGCCAAAGCCATTAGGAGCGCAGTTTTCAATGATAAAAACTTTAGCTCTACTGAGAGCAAGGGTTTGAAGGGAGACTTCTGCAGTGCCGATAGAACCACTGCGAGGTCCAAAGAGGGAACGTGATGAGGGCGAGGCGGATTGAGCCTCCTGGCCCCTCTCAGGAACCTGATGACCTGATCATGCTTCCCAAGAGACTTACCATCAACAGGGTCATGGTGAGCCAAAATGGCGACCACATAGACCTTCAGGGTGGAAGGAGACAGCCTTCGTTCCAACCCTTCTGAAGAAGGAAAGCACTGACCCCCGATCGGGCAACTCCAGGGGTCTTCACGACGTGAAGAACACCAAGTGACGAAGAGGTTCCACTTCAAAGCATAGGTGTGTCTGGTATACAAGGCTCTAGCCAAAGTGATGGTAGCTACCACCTGAGGTGGCAAGGTACCTAAACCTTCCGTGACCCGTCCAGAACCCACATGTAGATTCCAAAGATCGGGAAGCGGGGGAGAAAGAAGGGCCTTCCTCAGAGGAATTGGCCAGAGAGGGGCTGTTGCAAGGAGTACAAGTTCGGGGAACCAGGTCCGGCCGGGCCAAAAAGGTGCAACCATGAGCACCTGCTCCTCGTCCTCCCTGATCTTGCACAACGTCTGAGCAAGAAGGCTCACTGGGGGAAACGCATACTTGCCCAGGCCCAGCGGCCAGCTGTGCGCCAGAGCATTCGTGCCAAGGGTGCCCTCGGTTTAGGGAGTAAAACAACTGGCAGTGGGAATTCTCTGGATCGTTCCCAAATCAGCTGAACCGACTGGGGTGGAGTCTCCATTCCCCAGGGTGAGAAAGCTCGTCGGCTGCACGAATGAGCCTGCCTGGGATGTGAATGACACGAAGTGACCTCAGATGCTTCTGACTCCACAAGAGGAGATGGCGAGTGAGTTGCGACATGTGACGGGAGCGTAGACCGCCCTGACGGTTGATGTACGCTACGGCCGCAGTGTTGTCCGTGCGGACCAGAACGTGCTTGTCCCTCAGCAGGGCCCTGAAGCTGTGCAGAGCAAGCCGTACTGCTAGCAACTCGAGGCAATTGACATGCCACTGAAGTTGGGGTCGTCGGCTGCACGAATGAGCTTGCCTGGGATGTGAATGACACGAAGCGACCTCAGATGCTTCTGACTCCACAAGAGGAAATGGCGAGTGACATAAGTCATAATGTGGTCCAAACGGACCAGTAAGTGATTGTCCCTCGCTATGGCCGCAGTGTTGTCCGTACGGACCAGAACGTGCTTGTCCCTCAGGAGGGCCCTGAAGCTGTGCAGAGCAAGCTGTACTGCTAGCAACTTGAGGCAATTGACATGCCTCTGAAGTCGGGGTCCTGTCCAGGAACCTGACGCAGCATCCCCGTTGCACATGGCACCCCTGCCCGTGGCAGAGGCATCTGTTGACACAACAACATGTCTGGACACTGGTTCTAGGGGAACGCCAGCCCATAGAAACGAGAGGTACAACTACTAAAATGACTTTTTGTTTGCGTAATCCCTAAAACAATAACATTACCAATGATGTCCAGTTTTAAAATGACAACTTGACTGACAACAGTTAAATAGCATTCAAGATTTCAAGATTGAGATATCTAATGTAAATGTTCAAATAAAGCTTTTAATAAAGTTTAATAAAAAGGTAAACCTCACATTTCAGCCTTTGAATAAAGAAAAGATATGTCAAAATTATAATTGCTTAATAAACCTCCGTGATCACAACAGCATTGCTATTAAGAACACTTCCGTTAGGTCAGCAGTTTTCAATTCCAGTCCTCGCACCCCCCAGCTCTGCATATTTCACACGTCTCTCTTTGTTAACACACCACTGATCCAGATAATCAGCTCATTAGAAGTGAGCTCCATGCATGAACTGTTCATACTGACATGGTCCCTATACAGTGTTCCTTGCTCCCTACTCTGTTGAAGTTTACCTCACTTTGGAACATTCATTCACGGATTTGCGCTGCGCAACATCTTCACACACGGACATTTAAATTCACGTCTCGCACCAGAATATTGACTCCTAACCCTAAGGTTGTGGGTTTGAGTCTCAGGCCGGCAATACCAGGACAGAGGTGCCCTTGTGCAAGGCACCGAACCCCCAACTGCTCCCCGGGCCCCACAACATAAAGGGCTGCCCACTGCTCCAGGTGTGTGTTCACGGTGTGTGTGTGTGTTCACTGCTGTGTGTGTGCACTTTGGATGGGTTAAATGGAGAGCACGAAGTCTGAGTATGGGTCACCATACTTGGCTGTATGTCACGTCACTCACTAAGAGTATGTGAGCGGAGTGGAGCGGTAACAATTTCTCCTCCGTGCTCCAAGCATTCAAAAATCACTCCGCTCCTGGTTCACCATTTCCCACTCCCCATGCCACTCCTCACTCCACTGATCAGAAACACAGCTCCGCAGCTAAATTATTTCACTATGATTGAAAAATCAGTTTTATTCATAAATTATATTAAACAAAAAATACATGTATAATACTAGAAATATAGTTTTAACATGGTTTATTGGAACACTACAATTAGCCCAAGTCATTATTAAATTATTAATTGACTGCTCTCAAAAACGTCTACTATGGCAAAGCTGAGGGTAGTCACTTTCAGAAACAGAGAGAATATGCTGTAACTTTTCAGTTTTTCTTCATTCCTTAATGTATGCGCGCGATCTGTAGGCTACATTATGTGCAAGCTTGTGTGCTCCGTCCATGTGCAGCAATGTAGCAGCAAATTAGTTTTGAGCAGAAATTAACAAACTGTACAACTTACAACATGCTTTTACCTCGCGCACTCATCCCTAATTATGTTTAATGTGTGAGTTGGCATAATTTGTGCTCTTGGCGAGTGAAATTGGCGAGTGAAATAGGGTGAGTGAAAACCTCAATGCTTCGACTTTCCAAAAATCCGCTCATAGCTCCAGACAAAATCACGTCGCTCTGCTCACATACTCCATACTCCGTGTTGCACACTTCAATGCACTTTGAATGGAACATATAGCCTACAGTACATTCGCTTCGAACTGGAATCATGGCGGAATATCCTGTGATGTCCACTTCACAGGGCACTTACGTTTGAATAGAAAAATGTCTGAAGCCATAACAGAAACATGCGCGAGGACTGGAATTGAGAACCGCTGCTTTACGTAAGCTATTACACAGAGCAAAGATGAAAACAAAATGCCATCAAATCGTTTCTGAAGACAGTCAAAACCTTCAGAGGTACAGTCATATAATTAATTTATTCGTATATTCATTTGAATAATTCCCTTAGCCCTCTTCTACAACCTCCCAGCTTTTCCGCCCTGTTTTGACTCAAAACGAAAATACTCTGCTGTGTGCACCTGAGACTGTTGCTGAAAACTGTGGTTTATGCTGGACAGTATTCATTTATAGCCAGCTGTTCAAATCACGGTAATCTAATACCGTTTTAATGAAAATAAAAAGATGAAACGGTAATACTAACCGTGGGGAATTTTATCATGATTTATCGTCAAACCGGTAATCGTTACATCTCTAGAGCGGAGTCCGATCAGACTCCCTCATGTCTGCCAGGTTTAGCCATAGGTGGCGCTCCTGGACCACCAAAGTGGACATCACCTGACCCAAGGAGAGCACAGTAACCTTCGTTGCCCGGAGAGCAAGGTTGGTAGCAGTGCACGCCTCCTGCAAAACCTCTGGGTCAGCACTGCCCCCATGCAGCTGTTTGAGCACCTTGGCCTGGTAGACCTAAAGGGTGGCCATGGCGTGCAGGGCAGAAGCGGCCTGACCCGCAGCTATGTAAGCCTTGGCCACAAACGTGGATGAGAACTTACAGGCCTTGGAGGGAAGCTTGGGACCACCATGCCATGTGGAGGTGCTCTGAGGACACAATTGCATCGCAACAAAATGCTCCACTGGGGGAATCCCAGCATACCCCTTGGCCGCTCCGCCTTCAAGGGCAGTGAAGGTGGAGGAAGCACCCGAACAGTTTCGGGCAGTTAAAGGTGCCTTCCATGAACTGGTCACTTCCTGGTGCACCTCCGGGAAGAAAGGAACCAGTGGGGGGTGCTGGCGATCAGCCCGAGCAGCCCCCAGGAACCAATCGTCCAGCATTGAGCGTTCGGGACAGGGTGGAGGATTCCACTCAAGCCTGATGCTCTCAGCTGGCCGGGAAAGCACGGCCGTCAGCTCGGGACTCGGGCAACGCTGGCACTCCCGAGGGAGGCAACGGAGCCGGATCCTCATCTCCTGAGGAATCAAGCCCGCCTTGTGATGCGGCGATCAACATCTGGTCTTCCTCCTGAGCCCCGAATGAGATGTCAGGAACCTGAGAGGGTCCAGCAAACTCATCCAGAAACTCAACCGGCTGCAGCGTTTGTGGGGGTGGGGTGTGGGGGGGGTGGCCCACACAGTAACCCTCAGATCACCCTGGCCACCAGCCAAAGTAGCCCTCTTACGAGAAGAGGAGCTAGAACGGGGTGTGGCAGAGGGAACTCTATACCTTTTAACCCTCTGAAGTCGATAAACGCGGATAAGCGTTTTGAGGCATTTTCTCCTGATAACCCCGAAAAGAACTTAAATTACACTTTCAGTTTTGATCATACAGACAAGAGCAATACATCAATCAAATCTGTAAAGGGTCTACTTTTATTTTATTTGTATCCACACATAATAACACACATAATAGCCACAACATAATTTAATATTCACTTGTGAGTGCAGTTAAACAGTTTATTAGGAACAATCAAAGCTAACTTTCAAACTGAATTTTTTGCATCATTGCTCGTCACACAATCCTTCAGAAATCCTTTTAACAATCTTATTTACAAAAAAAAAAACACTTATGGTTATTATTATCATTATTATTATTATTAATGTTGAAAAGAAATATTTTTATTCATTTTCAGGTTTTTTAGGGGGGATAAATTGAAAGAACAGCATTGTTTGTTACATTTGGTACAGTTACATTTATTGGTACATTTATATTATTTACATCAAGCTTTTGAATGGTATAGTAGTGTATATTGTTATTCAAAACTTCATAATATTTTCACTTGATTATACATTTAGTCAGGGAATTATAGTTTGGAAAAAGTCTTTGGAAAAAGTCTAACTAGTAAAATGTTTACACGTTATGTGAAAACTAGTACAAGTATATAAATAAATAAAAAGAGACTTACTCATGTTTCTGATCTCTGCTGAATAAAGTGCTTCATTCTTTTTTTTTCTGTGGAAATCCAAATCTCAAATCCTCAACCACATCACATCTTTTTGGGGTGAATTATGTCTTATTCCTCTCATTGCGAAGCAAACAGTAAAATAAAAAAAACTGGAGAACAATCTCGCTGCGTTGTCTTCTGTTGTGTGGGCGTATTCAAAAGCCGCGCGCTTCAGTGAAACATTTGAATCTCAAAACGCGCGTGCTCGGCGCGGGGGCAGGGGGGCGTGGTCGCATTAGAAGATAATGAAGGGGGAGACGTGAAAAACGGACATCGCGTTGTTTTCATATGGATTACTTTATCACAGAATATTTGTTTTCAGCAGCACTCGTATTAGTTTAAAAGTAGACATGTCAGGTGTCTATAGATATCTCTCTCATGTCTCTTCGTTGAGTATTCACTGAGTTACAGTTCATTTTAATGACGCGTTTGTAAATGAAGATAAGCGCAGACAAAGGCTGCAGACCAGCACTCCTTGTTTGTTATCTTTATTTTATAAGTGCACAAAGTTTTGTTGTTATTATGTCTGTATACAAAAAAAGTAGACCCTTTACAGATTCGATTGATGTATTGCTCTTATCTGTACAAAATCAAAACTGAAAGTGTAATTTAAGTTCTTTTCGGGGTTATCAGGAGAAAATACCCCAAAACGCGTATACGCGTTAATCGACTTCAGAGGGATAAACTACAAACATAAAAATATATACATTTATTTTGTCCTCACATTCTTTCTTGTAACTCTTCCCTCTGTCAAGCACCTGACTGAAAGGCTCATTATGTGGGTCTTTGTCTTCTCAGGTGTGAATCACACAAATATTCATGATAGTTGACGCCTACTCGCATATGCCCTTTTGAAACAAAAACCAATCTATCCAATCTATTTTGATCTTTTGTTTTCTGTGAGTGAGTAAACAAGATGATTTTCACATCATTCTGAAGCAAAAATTCTAGGCTACAAGCTCCAGGTTTGACAGTCTTGTGAACAAATGTTCTGTATTTGTTTTATGACCTTATTTCAGTGACTTCAAAATTGCAGTTTATAACTAACCACGCATAATGTTTTTTTCTCAAAAACACCTCAAAAAAACACATCATGTACATACATGCTATTTACGTATTATTGTAGCCCAGTTTGTACTGATTACAGTGTTATTAGACTTAAGGCCATGTATCTATTTATAAGCAACTGAAAAAAGCACAAAAGTCAGGGGATGTCAAAATTTCTCTAGGCCCCCAAAAGCCCCTAGACCTCAGAGGTTTTAAAAAGACGCAACAGAACCCGAAACTCTTTTAGAAGCTCTTTCAGTGGTGCTGAAGTGCTCAGGGGAACGCGGGAGCTGAAGGCAGGAAGCTTGTGACGAACTGCTGAATCGCGCCATCACACCAACACCAGCTGACTCACTTTGTAAGCACTCCGGTGAAACCAGCTGGAGATGTGCTCGCCTCAGAAGCGAAAGCTTGAATGCGAGTTGCTTGCGCTGCTTCTTATATACCCACACAGCGGGGCGGAGCTCGTGATGCAAATCCCGCAGACCAAGGTACACTGTGTACCATTGGCCCATTTTGTTACCACTCGGATTGATTGGGCTCTCGGGCGAGACCCCATTCGTCAGTCTCTTTCTGACGTAACGTCGAACGTGACCGACTGAAAGGGAACAGAATTTTCTTGATTTCTCACATTTAAACTAAATTTTCATGTTCATGTTTCAAGTAGTTCTGAAGTTGATCCTATATCTTAATCTACTTTGTTCATCTTTATTTTCCTCTATTTTCGTTTATGGTCATATAATAAGGTTTTTGGCAATGTTTTATTTATTGCACTGTATGGTCTTAACACATGATGAATTACTCACACATGAACATAACGTGTTTGATTCATTGTGTTTTCTCTTTCTGTCTTCAGTCTGTGTGAATGCAGTATTACAGAGAAACAGTGTCTCATCCTGACTTCAGCTCTGAAATCAAACCCACATCACAACCTGAGAGAACTGAACCTCAGAGGGAATCAAATAAAAAAACACAGGAGTTGCAATCACTTATGTGACGTACTGAATGATTCACACTGTAAACTGGAGAGATTGAGGTCAGTAACATTCACATACAAAGAATCAAAATGATGAAAATCACTTTGTTTAACTCTTATGTGCTGTTCAAGGTCTTTTGAGACCCCAAATGATGTTTGCTGAAATAAATATAAAGAAATCCCTTTATCTAAATGTCATGAGACTTTGTACGGTTGTCAACACTTGGTAGCTCTACAAATAAAAAATTTAATTGGATTGATATCTGGTTGTGTGTTACTGTTAAAAAAAAAAAAAAAGAAGTCCTCCTCTGGAGACCCTCATTGAAATGAATGAGGAAATGATAAAATCAATAATTTTTCTTCTTAATTTATCAAACAAAATCAATAAATCCACCACAATTCAGACCACAAAATACACGAAAATGAAGTGGCAACCCATCCACACGTTCACAATGCAGAACAATCACACACACAAACACCCATTAATACATAATAATTATGATTATCATAATTATAACATTAATAGACATTAATATCTTGCATACCCTCCGCCAAAAAAAAAAAAAAATAAAAAAATAAAAAAATTTTTTAAAAACACCATTAAACACTAATGGGAGACTATTAAAGTGTTGATTTTTTTGTTACATAATTTGTCAGAAATGTCAGTCACAATGCAGACAACACACACAGACTGAAGAGGTTGACACCGGCACATCCACGATGGAGGAAAAACACTACACGCCATGTTATCCCCAATTATCAAAATTAGAAGGAATGTGGGTCCTTTTATAATGTGAATGTTACATAAAAAGCTTCTTTTTGTATCTAAAAAGCTAATTAAAATATAATTTTAAATTATTTTTATAAATAAAAAAAAAAAAGTGGAGTAAAACATTAATAAACTGAGTAAAATTACATGTGTTTAAAAAATCATATATTGTTACAAAATGACCTTTTGTTGGCTGTGGTCTCTGGAGACCCCAAACAGCACGAGTGTCCTCCCCAAACGAACAGCACATAAGAGTTAAACAAACACTTTATTACTCAATATCTTCATGATTGAATGTGTTCACACCGTATATTTGTGAAAGATTCTTCATCTTAATGATTTGTTTGTAAGATGATCTCTCTTCCGCTCTGTTTTGTCCTCTTTGTCTAGTCCTTTATTAACTGTGGCATTACAGAATGTTTCTTCTTTAACTCAGTCTTTGACAAACACAAAAAGCTCTGCAGTTTCTCAAAAGAGCTTGGATGCTGAGAAACAATAAGAGTGGAGACTCAATGCAGAAGCTCATTGATGTGCTACGAGACTCAACTGTAAACTGTGAGTAAACTTCACTTTGTGATATTATACGAGATCATTTACTTCTGATATGGTGAACCAAAATATACTTTCAAATATCTGTGAAAAGAGTTATCAAATTCTCATCAGCTTTTATTTCGTCAGGGTTGTGTCCCCCCCCGTTTGTGGAGGATTTGCAGAATAAATGTAAAGTTGATAAAAGTGTTGAACACAAAGGAAGAAAGAGAAGAAAAGCACACGTCACAGTCATAAACAGCTTTTATTACAGCAGCAGGCCCCCCCCTGCTTTATTAATGACATCAGTAATAGTGGTAAATCATTACAGTTTGAAATAGATTGTTCAGATTGTGGAAAAACGCTGGGTTAAAATCAGAGCAGATTCAGCTTCAGCTCACAGTCGTCCAGCA
>NW_024879382.1:418294-429521 GCF_018340385.1 Cyprinus carpio | reverse complement strand
CGAGAGTCACGCAAGCGCATCAGTGAGGACACGACAGACAGCAAACACCTGCAGCGACAGGAACAGCCCAGAACTTCAGCCTGAGCGAGAAGCTGGTCTCGTGCTCGTATGTGCGGCGAGGGCCCTGCAAGCTCGTTCGCGGGCACGAGCAGCTCGTCCTAGTGGCTTTTACAGCCATGTATCCTTTTTATGGCTGGATTTATGTCGCTGAATCAAAGACGTTCAACACAGCACGGTTTTCATTTTCTGGTTTGTGTATATTGAATGCAAGGAGCGGAATGTAAGAGTGCTTTTTACACCCACTTAAGTAGGACTTTATAAAGGTTTAAGGTTTCATAACTTCTTCTGTTGTCTTTGAAATATGGGTTAAATTACTGCTGCATGGTACTGACAACCATAATATAACTTTAATTTTTATATATATTATACTTATATTTGAACTTGTGTTATTGTTTTTTAAATATATTTGTGATACACATTTGTATTGATGAAGTTTGCATTTCGTACATTTGAAATGTATTCAATTTCATGTAAATATTGAACAAAAACAGTTACATTTTTATCATGCTTTGCATGTCTTTAGTATGTTAGTCAACACATTCAAAATAAGTGTACTTTACAACATACCAAAGATTATTCAAACTTTTACTCTGGCTTTCTACAAGTGGACCTTTTGTAAATGCCCTTAAGTGTTTTGAGAAACTCTTTTAGAACTCAAGTGGTCTTTTATTTTATTAATCTTTATTATCTGCAAATACAAGTGTTTTAATGTATATTTTAAGATTTGAGTACATACCTTCAAGTCCAATTCAGGCACACCTTTCCCGATAGCATCAATTAATGCTTAAAATATTATATACTTTTGGTCCTTTTGTACAACAAGTTAAGATCAGGTGGTAAAATGTCTCATACCATAACCCCAAAACATTTAATGGACATTTCATACAATGGACTTTTTTAAGTGCACTTAAGAATAAAAACTCTCTTTAAGTCACTTAAGTGGAACTTTTATTTAATTTATAGGTTACACTTTTATTTTAAGGTGGTCCCTTGTTACAGGGTATAATTATACGTACTCAGTAGTATTAAAAGGAACTACATGTACTCCATTGTATTGGTGTTAGGGTTAGGATTTAGGGTACTGCATTGCGTGAATTTTGCATAATTAATTGGCTTTTATAATAAGTTGGCGGGGGGGGAAGGTATTACAGGTAACGTGTGAGCAAGGACCACCTTAAAATAAAGTGTTAACCACTTAAGTAATGTATTAAAACTGTAATTGTCATATTAAACAAAACCTAGTTACAACAGTTTATAATCATGGTGCTTTATGCTATATTGCTTTTAGTATGTTTAGCATCCAACTAGCCTCGAGCGGAGACTTAAACCGTGAACTTTAGAAACAGTGTTCCTTCCGAAAAATTCGATTATTAGGTGGCAATAACCTTTACAAAAGCTGTAAAAACGAACGTTTTAATATGTTCCGACGAGTTATCTACACAACCAGAACATAAACTGTTTTAGCAGCTATGTATCTAAGATTATAGAAACTCGTCTAAGTCACTTAAGCGTGGCCTTTTATTGTTATTTCATAGGTTACACTTAGGTTATTTAAGGGTTGTTTTTGTTTACACGAGTGTAAATGCTGATCAGTTAATATTTTTAAGTTAAACTATATGTAACTTACTATATGTGTTAGTGTTTAGTGCGTTCTTGCATTAATTTTGGCCTTGTAATTAATTGTTATTATATATAGTGCAGTACACTGTAACGTGTAGAAGCAAGGACCACCCTTAAAATTAACTTTTAGTGTAACCCATCATTATTATATTATCTGCAAGTACCAGTGTTTTCAAAATGATTTCTTTTTAAGGATTTGAGGCAGTAAACTACATTCAGCACACTTTCCCGAGCCAGGGACAACGTCAATAAAATCTCTTAAAATGTTAACAATTTGTCCCTTTTTTTGTAAAGTTAAGATCAGTTGGTAAAACGTCGCTTACACATGACTCACAAAAACGTAACATATCTTGCCAAAAATACTTTTACCTTTACCTTTTTAAAAAATAATGTGCTGCAGTCACATGTGTTAATTTATGACTAATGGGTGCAAACAAACGCTTTTGTAACCATAAACGAACGGTCGCACACTTGTTTCTAAAACTGCCACAAGATTAAAAAAACTGCTTTTTTTCTTTTTCCTTGTATGCGCGCCAAGCCACTCCTATGAACACGTGCTCTTCTAGACTATGAAGTATATATGCGCGTTTTGCGTGTAGTGTCTTGCCACAGGGAGCACAATTATGGATCACCACGGATGGTGAGGGGTGGACGTGATCGCTCAGCCACCTGTCGAGCGCTTTCTGAACGAGCTGGCGTCCCTTCTCTTGACCTCCTCCCCTTACCCCGCTTGACCCAGTTCCCACTTCCTCATATACTCTCCTCTGCACGGGAACCCTGTGGTCGTGTAATGCGAGCAGACGTACGGGACCGGTCGCCATCAGGCCTGGTGGGCTCAAGGGCTGACGAATTTTACAGGTGGTTGTTGTCTAAACATCTAAACAATTCGAAGAAACTCAATTTGGCATGGCAGAACATTAACAGAATTTTGTACTATAAAAGGACTGTGGAGGTTGTTCCTCTCAGACTGATTCAAGTTTGCATCGGGCCGCTCGGGGGAACATTGCTGCTGTTCAGCCCAAAAGGCTCTGCCGGGTCAAGCATCCTCGGAATAAACTCACTAACTCAGATCCGTGCTGGACGTGCTCAGGGAGTACAGGTACTGTCCTGTTTCATGAACCGACACAGGTATGTAGACTAACACGAGCACAAAAGTTCATCTCTTCTGTTTGTATCGAAATCCAGTGTTTGTTTAGCAATCATTTATCATGTTATCATAGTTTTTATTACATTATTGACTTAGATGTTTTTTATTTATTTTTAGTTGCCATTTAGTGGTGTTATTTGTTAATAGCTTATATGATGTTAAGAAAGTAATATGTTATACTTTTTTAATAGTTTTAGTTAGTTTTAATTATTGTGTAAGTATTTTTCCCCTTGAACTGTTTTTTGGATTTAAATTTTCAATGGTTTGTTAGAAGGTTTTTATTACTAATTGAATTGAATAGGAATTTTTCTATAATCTGTTTTTAATTTTAAAGTTTTAGTAATTTTGTGGTGTGTTTTGGTATTTTTATTTTTATGTAGTGTTTCATTCATTTTTATTTATTTTAGTTTTTTAGTGTGTTTATTTTAATAATTATATAATGTTGCAATTAATTATGGTGGGGTGGGTAAATAATTGTAATAGTTTTAGTTATTTTTATAATGGTGTAAGTATTTTTAATAAGTGTTTTTGCATTTAAATTCGTTTTTAACATTTACTTTATTTGTCTTAATGGTCTTTTTTGTGAAATGGAGATTTGTACATATCCTAAAGCTGAATAAATACGGCTTTCCCATTGATGTTATGGTTTGTTATTATAGGACAATATTTGGCTGAGATAACAACTATTTGAAAAATCTGGAATCTATGAGGATCTCCAAAAAAATCAATAATTATTGAGACACAAAAAATTCATCCTTTTAAAGTTCTCCAACTGAAATGTTCTTAGCAATCGCAATAGTAGCTACTCAACACAATTAAGGGTAAAATTGTATATATATGGTAGGAAATTTACAAAAATAGTGCATTGATTTCCCCCCCTTTTTTTTGGTAACTAATTTGTTTTAAAAACTTTTTGTTTAAATACCTAGGACTTTTTTGAATAAAAGAAAAAAATCTACAATTTTTGACCCATACAATGTCATTTTTGGCTTATTGCCTGGCAAATATTACCCCAGCGGACCTTACAGACTGCTTTTGTGCTCCAACGGGTCATGCATTTTAACGGTTTTCAGGTTTTATTATCCAGTTATGGTGATAAATAAACCCCTAGATCTGTGGCCCATCTGTGTGTTTTTTTCTCAGGGGTTTAGGAGCGTGTCCTCTGTTTCGTTGTCCCGCTATGTCGCCACAGGAATGAGGCCTACACGCTGTGTTTCACTCACACTGAGACACAGGAGCCCGTGGAGCGCGTTTATATCCATCCTGGCCCGCATCGACCAGGAAGTCCTTGACTTCAAAATCCGAGGCTGACGTGCTTGGTAAGATTCAGACACAGTCCACTTCATAACCTACTGCTATTCTGTAGTATTAATTAGTATGTATTAAAATCTGAATACCTATAACAGTGGTAAACCTATTTTACAATTTTTACAAGAAAATTACGATTTCCGGTCTTTCTGCCTCAAAATTTCATTCAAGTGTTACCTTGATGCTTCTTTGTAAATTTACTAACGAATTTCTGGAGGTTTCTGCACCATTTTTTACATTTCTTTTTTTGCTACTCGTAAGAAAAGTGTAGAAAAGACAAGTTAAATAGCGAATGCTACATGTGTCCACACCTTTGAAAGGCTTGGAGCCCTGTGGTGATCGAGAATGTGCCTGAAGGAGATGAGATGAGGGACAACCTGGAGAAGTGGAGAGGAAGATCGAGGAGCTGGCGAGCCGAGAACTTCCTGTGTGTGCAAATTCCACCACTTACCTGTTTCGCTCACGTGTCCCTGACGAGGCAGGTCAAAACCACTAGGTGGGGAAAATATGTTTGTTTTCTTTACTATAAATAATTTGTTTTTGGGCCATACCGGGGTTTTTTTTTCGGTAAGCCATGCTATAGGGTAAAGTCTAAAAGAGTAGTATCCCAAAAAGAAAAGACGTAGCATGCGTCATTATATTTACTCAAATTAATAATATATGTTTTTCATCTGTTTTTGATATTTTATTTTCGATTAATTAATTTATTTTTGAGAAACATAATGAAGGCCTTTAGACAAAAACTGCCTGAATTTTGTAAGTATTTTCCGCTCATTTATTTATTTTTGAGAAACTCTTATTAGGGGTCTTAGACAAACAATGCTATGGAATTTTGTAAGTTGGGATGTGTCTTTCTTTATGTAATTTTGAGAAACACTAAATGGAGGTCTTAACACAAAAATATCCTGAATTTTGTATATTTGATTTATAGCTATGATTAGTATTTATAATTTGTATTGTTAGATTTTTGTATTATTTAAATTAGGGTAATTTATTTTTTTGAAGAAACACTAAGTGGTAGCCTTAGACAAAAATCCCTGAATTTTGTATTATACTTTTCTTTTATATTGGTTTTTTTTGGAAAACATTGTAATGGAGGCCTTTAGACAAAAAAGTGCCATGAATTTTGTATATTTATTTATTTTTTTGAGAAACACTAATGAAGGCCTAGGACAAAATGCCTGAATTTTGTTAACTGCTATTTTATTTATTTTATTTTTTGTAATTTATTTTTTAAGTTAAAGTCAATGTTAATTTATTTAAAGTCTATTTATTTTCGTTGTCTGGTGTGACAGACTCGCGGAGCGTGCTGTTTTGTGTGCTAAGCAATGATATTCCTATATTGTCGATAACGCCGACTGGAATGCAGTCCATCCAAATGTATGCACCTTATTTCAGCAGGTAACATTTCATCTTTGGTTCGTGTAAATTTACTTCAAATATACTTATTCCAGTGAATCCCGAAATGGCTTATGAAGTGTTTTTAGGGTTGTGTAAAGTTGGGAGAATTGATGCCGTTGTTCTCAAAGTCCTTGATAAAAACTTCATGGTCGGTCGGCGGCGCCATCATCGCAGGGCTTCGTGAGAGCTTCATTTAAGGAGATCAGTAGATGTACCCATGGTAGCATATTCTCTTTAAATCAGCAAATTGTATTATAGATTGAGAGATTTATACAAATCCTACACTCTGTGAATCTGATGCGTTAGTAGTATGAAATACAATACTAAAAATACTGTAATTAAATAATACCTAGATGTGGGTAAAAACTAATTGTTAACAGTAGTGTGATCAATCTTGATAATGTAACTAATTATAACTGCCACTCTCACTAAAGTCACAAGTAATGGCCATCAACTCATGACTTATTATCCACTTTTCGAAACAAACCAATACTTATCAACAACGTTAGAATGTGACTCTTTTTTTTTATGGGGCGGTTTCCCAATGGACATTTGAGCCCATGTTTAGCCAAAAATGCCACATGCGGTGCATTAGGTACCGTCAATATTTTTCCTAGTCAATAAATGGTACAATAATTATGTTTATTATTATTATTATTCATTGTGTTTTTAATTTTTCAGCTGTTTGTGAGATTTTTCTGCTCATTATGTGTCTCGTTGATATAAAAATATAAGTTAAATCTAAATGGTATAGGACACTGTATTCAACTTAAATATGACGTGTTAGCCAATGTCGATGACATTACTATGAACTGGTTAGTGGTCTATATATATATATATATACTATATTATAGATATATCTAGTACTAATAATATATATATATATATATATATCTATATATTATTTGTGATGAAATAAGGTTTGAGCATTCAAAACTTTTCACGTAGTGTATACAAAAGTGTATGGCACTCATGAATGCAATTCTGTATGTTTTTCTCACATACTGTTATATTAAAACGCAATTGTTTTTATATACTAATAACTTCATGACGACATGTTAAAGGCTTACAGAACTACTAGGCTGCTATCTGGAATATCAATGCTTTGGTCTCTGAGAGTTAACCATACTGAATATTTTTGCTCTTGAATGTGCCATTTTTCAAGTCAGTAATCTTTCCTACTGCGTACGATGTATCTAGAGATCTAGTGGAGAGTTCTGGAGTGTGTTTTGGTTTGTGTCAGGTCAGTGTGTCCCTGCATAATGAGATACCCTCCCACCTTTTTCTGCCACTCGGCAGAGGGAAAACCCCAAGCACTCCGGCTAATATTGATTCTATGTGTGCGCTAGAAGACGGTTCTAGAAGCGGGACGCACTATTAATTGTTCCATGTTACTTCAGCTCTGCGGCACACTTTTCAGACAATGCCTGAGGAAGTCCCTTATCACATCTCAAGGTAGATGCATCCCTCTCAACATTGCATACAGCATATTAAGATTCAAGGTCCGACCCGAACTAAGCTGATTATTATTTTCATGTTCATGGCTGATAACATTCTGTAATATCAAATAACAATGCAAATCTAAATGCAAAAAAAAACAAGCAGCAAAACCATCTAAAGCAGTCATACTGCTGTGATGGTGAGATATATCATGGCATTGCTTTGGGTGTACTGACTCTCTCAAAAAGAACTGCATTAAAGTGACAAGCGTTTCTTTAATGCGTCACAGGTTTAACTTATTGTGAGCTGTTGATTGAGGTATGTGGTCTTGTGCAGTCGAGCTTCTGCGTCCCCGTCTCTAGACGTCCTCATTAACGCTGCTCACACTGGGAGCCAACGGCTACAAACAACTACTGCTGAGAGAAAGGTGAAACAACATTTTTCATACGTCTAATTATGGCTGTATGTATTGAGTGTTAATTAGTATTAATTTATACACTTTTGTGTTTTTATAAATATTTTGAGTTGGCTCTTTATTTGATAAATGTTTATGTTTTAATTCGTTTTTATTTTTATATTTTAGTTTATTTTTTATAATTTTGTAATTATTTTTTTTCTAAGATTTTTTTTAAATAAAGTTTTTTATTTTCGTTTTTTAGTTTATTTCAGTTAGTAATTTTTAGTACTGTTTATCTGGTATTTCGATGTAATTATGGCAAAGCTGCTTATTTCCATAGTCTGTGTATAAAAATGGAGTGTTGAAATACTAAATTAATAAATATCCCAATACTTTGTGATTCCAGAAATATATACATAACATACGATATATATATATATGTATGGTATTACTACGTACTATATATGATATAATATAATATATATATATATATATATATTATATATATGTTGGTGGTGTGTGTGTGTGTATATATATATATATTATATATATTATATATATATATATATATATATATATATATATATACACACACACATATTTTATATATTTATAAAAATAATTATATATATTTTAATATATATAGATATTATATATATTATTTATATATATGTGTGTGTTGTAATATAATATATATTATATATTAATAATTTATTTTTGTGTATAATGTATGAAAATTTACTTTTTGGTTTTGTGTGTTTTTTAAGGGAAAGAAAATGAAAATTTACTTTTTGGTTTTGTGTGTTGTTTTTTTTTTTTTTGCATTTCATTTAAGTTGTTTATAATAAAATTAATTAAACTCATTGTAAGTCATTCGTGGACCTTTTGGGAAAGGTTTTAACAAAGGGCCCCCTGATGAGAACCCGGGTATAGAGGCAGGTGGGCACATTAACCTAACGAGACTCCCAGTACATGCAGAAAACCCCTTTAGCCCTTGATAAGAAACTTACAGAGCTTATGATTTACCACAAATGCACTAACCCGGGGGGTTTGAAAATTTATATTCTTTTTTTGACTAGATAAGATGTTCTCTGTGGTCAAGTCAGTTTCTAATAAGTTTGTCCAATGAGAACGAATTACTGGACTTAACCTTTTAAAAAGAAGTACTTTTTAGCAACTAATGTTAACTTTAAATGTAAAGTTCGTTTAAACCACTACAGTAAAAATAATAAAGACTTTATTTTAGTCAACTTTATTATCATTAAAAATTGTATTAAAGTAAAACTTTTCATGTAAATTACAAAGACCATTTAAAATGTTTACTTAATTTGTGTACTTAAGTCATAAAAGTGTCTTTTTACTGCACTTAAGTGGCCATTTTTTCATTAACATTACTCTGCACGTTGTATTTAAAAAACTTTTTTTAAGATTGAGGGACACGGCAAGTGCAACAGTGAGTGCACATTCAATACAATTAAGCGCACTTCATTCACAAGGTTTTACACGGGGGTTAACAGATTTTTAACTTTATTTTCTACTTTTTTTTGGCTTATGCAAATTTTTGCCAAAATTTCCCGAGAAAATTTGCGGTGTTGCTAGTGTAACTATTTGGTTTCTAGGTTTTCCAACTGGTTCCCTGGGATGAATGTAAATTTGCATAATGTGAGCTTCGGGATATTATAAAATGTAAAGAAGCAGGTTATCATCTCTGTGTTTTCAACTGTAGATCCGACGTTTTACTAACAGCACCCAAAATAGGGGCCCATAACCTGAGAGCCTCCTACAGTTCATTTTTAATTGATCTCATGTTGTTGCCTCTGCCAACAGGGCTGATTCTGGATGCAATTACATTAAGCTCAGATGGAAAGCAGCTGCAGATCGCATCTGCGTCTGGGGGGAGAAAGGTTAGGGGGCTGGAGGGGGAGCAGGGTTGTTTACTGTAGGCCAACCACACGAAATGCTACATTAGCAGAAACAGAATGTGCGACAGAAAAAGCTGTGTAGAGTGGAGTGTGGAGAGCATTTATAACTGGAGTTGTTCGGCCCGCAGGACTGTGGCCACCTGGCCAGGAGCTAGCGCTCTAGCTGAGAGACACGGGGAGCGACGGCCCCATACGAAACCCCAAAACCCAAATATCACTGGGTGAGAAGTCATACTAATGTATAGTGCAATGTCATCTGAGCAAGAGTTAAATTTACAGTTTTCAGAAAAAAAGTTTTTATAATAAAATAAATGTAAATAAAAAGTTTCTACAAAGTTTTTCCCTGTCCCCAGAGGTCAGGCCTTGGCTGGTCATAGCCCTTTTAGTATCTTTACACACCATCTGGCTACACAGAGCTCTTTCTCATTGACGACCGTTCAAACTGGCCCTGTATTTTGAATATGTTTTTTGTTTTTATTTGCAAGTAACTATTAAATGCATTTTGCCCTATGAGCATTCTTGAGGTTCCATCAACCAATTATCCCCTGTGAAAAGAAGGGGCACTTATTGTGTATAACGCGGTTTGGAGCGTGCTTCAAAACTTGAAAGTACATATTTAAAAAACTACGTCCAGATTATATTATTAATGAAATAAAAGGGCCACTTTAATGACTTGAAGAAACATTTTCAGACTATTTTTTAACACACTTAATGCACTTTTAAAAAAGAAAAAAAAAAAAATTGCATTTTAAATCATTGTTTTAATAATCTTTTGTCCTGTTTAAAAAAGTACACTTATTTATGTGTTGACTACCATCAAAGCATATGTAAGTACTGATTATAATTTAAACAGTATGTCTCTTTTTGGGATTACATTTAAAGTTAATTATTTTAAATGTTCAATTGTGACAAAGTGTAACTACAAATGACATCCCAAGTTTCAATAGAAATGACTTAAAATATATTTAGTTTCCATAAATGCTTGTCCCACATCAAAGTCATAGAACTAATTTGAAATTACATATAAAGAGTACTTAAGTCCTATTTAGGGGGGTAAAGAAAGTTAGCAATTGCATTTAATACAAATTAAACTATAATACATTTCTTTTTAATTTCATTAACATGCAGTTAGTGTCGGAAAACTTTACTTCATTCCATTTAATATGTGTCTATTGAAATATTATTTTCTGTAATATGTTATGGGGAAGGGGTTCTTCTTTTTCAAAAGGGCACATTGTCTGATGTAATTTTTTTTTGCAGCTCCAGATTTTAGTCACTGATCACATGTTAAAGCCTTATATTTAAATTTGCTTCACTGTGTTTACATTAGTTCTTTTCCCTTTATTTCCCCTTTAAAAGTTTTAAATACACCCACAAAGATTTAAATTAAACCCAAACACAGTGGGGAAAGCTTTCTGATGACTTTTCCTGGTCTTTTCCTCCAGGGTCTTTTTGACGCGTCTCAAACCACGCCCGCAGCATCACGCACGGGGGGCTCCATGCTCTTTCCACCAGACAGGTGTCTGGACCCAGGTGAGCTACTCTCCACACTGCCACCTGTTACTATTTAAATATTTGTTGTCCTCTAATTTAACTTCAAAGGAAAAATGATAAAAAGAATAGTGGATGTGTAGTCAGTGATAAACTACATACTAACTAACCTAACAATTTTTTGAAACAATGTGTGCTTGTTCCTTTAAGATAAGGGGCAACTTACATTTTCCCTTTCCTGTATTTTTATACTCATGACTGATTGAATTTTACATCCCAAAAATCAATATTTTCCCTCTTCTTTTAAAGAAATGGTTCACCCCAAAATAAAAATTTTTGCTGAAAATTGTCTAAACCCCAACCCATCCAGAGCAATGAGTTGTTTCTTCATCAGATTTTGGAGAATAAACAGGCTCACTTGCCCCACCAAGGATGCTCTGT